>NW_006238969.1:1451028-1456928 GCF_000226075.1 Solanum tuberosum | reverse complement strand
TCGGGCAAGCCGAAAACACATGAGTGGTTTTGTATTTGCAACTACAAACCCATTAAATTAAACCACAACCACTAGGTGAAATCACCATTAAAATACATCTATCCTATCAGCAAGCAAGACCCAACAATAATATCTACATATATTTGCTAAATCACACCCCAAGAATGGGGGATTTTAGCCACAAATCAAGAAATAACAAAATACACCTGAAATGATACGAAAATCACATGGGTATAAGGAATTAAACCTTGATTTAAGAAAAGGATGAAGAATGGAGAAGACCCACTTTCAACTTGGGGAAGATGAAATCCTTCTTTCTTCAAGTCTCCCAAAAACCCTCTCCAAACTTGAGAGGAAATATCTCAAAAAGTACTATCATATTATGAAAATTAAAATAAATGTTTGACTCTTAAAAATTAATAACAAGCTTAGTATTTATAGACTTCAGAAAATAGTGCTGGCGGATCTTTTGGCGAGGTTCTTGCACTAGCCTTCAGCATGTTCATGCTCTGTGTCATTGGGCGAGATAGTATTACTTCGCGGAATTATTTGGTGAAACGCCGACTGCTCCTTTCATCGCCTTTTTGATCCTGTTTCTTCAGGGCTTCGCGTACTGGAACAAAGGGTGGAGTGCGTCCCTTCCGTTAATCGCCAAGCGTGCTCTGCGATGCACAGGACTCGGCTTCTTCGTTCTTTTCAGCCTTCTTGTTCCTTTTTGCGCCTAAGTGTCCATGCTTCCGCTAAAACTTCAAATACCTAAAACTTAAGAGTTTTGATCAAATATTGAGACAAAATAAGCATTTGAGGACACTATTCCTATCAAAATAAAGCCATAAATGAGTCCAATTTTTGGACTCATCAAAAGGTAAGGCAAAGGGTGTTCAAAAGAGTTTCACACGCTCACGAGTAGGCCACAAAAGAGGTATATGTCAAATTTGGCTCACACTCACTAAAGTTGCCTAAGATCATTTCAAGAGCACACCTTTCTAAATCAATCAGACTAACAGGGAAAATCCTTGGTTTATTCTTGCAAGGTTCAAAGTAAGCTCATCACACACGGCATCGACACTTAAGTCAAACAAGATTACACATTTTTGCTACTGTGCAACGGTCATTACAAGAGAATCAATTCGATAAATGGCTAATCAAATTGAGATGCAAAGAGTTCACATATTGTCTATGCAACTTCATTTGGCCTCATCGTAGCCGTACACTCATGTTTGTTCAATTGTAAGCACTATTGAAGTAATCGGTATTGATCGAAACCGAGACTCAAAATTTTGCAAAAGAACAGCCACATTCAACACATGAGAGGTGGCAGAAATATGCAAAAAATTCAAAATTTATCGGGAGGGTCAAAATAGGGTTAAAATCATTTAGCAATAAACAATAAACGGAAACGGAGCCACAAGCTTAAACAATCGCAAATCAGTTTTAAAAACACGATTCAAAACAGACAACCCAAATGTACAACAAAAAGCAAGTATCCGAAACAAGCAAAATGAGGTGGGCCTCACCCCACCACAAAGTTTTTCCTCGAATGCCAATAATACATAATCAAAAGGGAAAAGTAAAGAAAGAAAGAGAGGGGGTGAAGAAAGGTCTTGTCTATGCAGTCTCTCTCTCTCGGGGTCTCAGTGGCTGATGGAGCAGTTTGTATATGGGCATCAGTGCTCGGAGTAGTCTCTGACTAAATAGCAGTGCCAGATCCGCTAGGAGCTGCTGTGGACATCTCAGCCGGCAATGTTTGGATCACTAGCTACACAACTGTCTCTATAAGATTCTCTGAATATGCCCTTATCTCTGCTCTCATATGTCTCCTCAGCATCCATTGATATCAACTCCTCATCGGTTTCTGCATCTGACTCTGCATGTTCTGCGCCATCCCCCTGCACATCTCCGGTGGTCTCAGGAGCATCCTCATCATTTGCCCTCTCTATTAGTGAAGTGAAGTCAGTAGACATAAGGTAGTCTACATTCTTCCTCAAACTCGCAATCTCGGTGTTTAAAGCTGCCAACTCAGAGGCTTCCCCCTGTCTGCTCTCGCAGGCAATGACTCTCAGTGTCAGGGCATCAACAGCGGTCTGAAGTGGGGTAAGTGCTGCTAGTATGGCCCTGTTGAACATCCCTGGAACGGACCTCTCCAGTCGGGAAGCTCTCACATAGCTGAATAGGCCAACCGCCCTATCTTTAGGATCATGGCCTGACTGATCCTAGCAGGCAGGGAGGAAGAGGATGTACCTGGAGTATGTGAAGGGGAAGAAGGAGCAGGTATACCTGAAGGCTCCGAAGTCAGAGTAGATGAGGATGCCTCTACTGGCAATGAGTCAACATTGACATCTGGAGAACTATCTGTTGGGGCTGCTCTCCTCTTGTCAACCTCCTCTTGTGTGAACTCGGGCTCTATACGCCGGATATCAGTGGAAGAAGATAGGGTGACCTCTATATCGCTGGCAGGGTCTCGGGGTACTCCGACATGCCGACAAAACTCGGTGATCAGAATAGGAAACGGCATAAATGTATCTGTCTGTTTGGTTCTCATAGCCATATCCTGTGAAAGCAGCAGTCCTAGGTTGATCCGCCTCATGGCCATGATAGAACCAAGGTAAGCCGTCTTAGGATGACGCATAATGGACTCGTTCTGAGATGGCATGATACTGTTGCTAATGAAGCCAAATCAGTACCGAGAGGCGATGTTCATATCCCTCTTCTCAATCTGAGCTCTTGCACCGAACCACCTCGGGGTAATGTCAGAAATCATCGGAGCTAACCAACCCTTCAAATCATCCAGGGATGGAACGATAGGCAAACCCTGGTAGGGCAGTACCTAGTGTAGCGGTCGACCTAATACAACATTAATATGCTCGTTGTGACACTCTACCTCCTTGTCTCTAACCATAACCGACTTCACTAGTCGAAACTCACTAGCCTTTTTCTTATTTTTCGTGACCAACTCCGCATATGTTAAGTAGAATTCCCGAACCCAGAAAGGGATGTAATGGCCCCGTGGCCTAGTGAACTGCTCTAACTCATGATACTTGAGCGTGTCAAGCACCTTAGCATGCTTACCTTCCAAACCCTCCACATATAGTAACTTTTCTTATAGAATGGTTCGTAAACCATCGCCTTACAATCTGTTCAGCAATCTGGATGGAGGTGGAGCTATGGGGAGTGTAGGGGCCACTGAAGGTGGTGCCGAGTTTTGCACTGATTCAGTAGTCGGAGGAGTTGCAGCTGATGTAACTCTGATAGGTGTTGATTGAGGTGTATCCCTGAGCCTATTCTGTTGGTGAATAAAGGGTTGTTCATCTTCCAGCTCAGAAAAATCTGGCTCAATAGCTGACCCTTTTCTAGCGATATGCTTCTTTCGTTTGCCTTTATCTCCCGGTGGGAGATCTTGCTTTCTTTTCTGTAAAGGACGTGATCCTCCTTCATTGATTGTAATTCCTTTGCCTTTTTCTGAGGTGGCTCATTTAAGTTTGTGCGTACCATATCTGCAAAAGATCAAGAGATTAGGTGAAACTCAACTCAAACACAAAGAATCTTATTGTAGAAGGACTCGCCGATCCAGTCGGTGAATCGCCAAATCTCTTTGGCGATATAGGTCGAATTCACTGAAAGAATTAGCTTGAATTCTAGGCAAAGTAGTGATGAAAAAGTCTATTTGGCGAGACGCCATCTACTTTCGGCGACGACAAGGTTGTCCGCCAAAAGATAAAGTGAAAGAGGGCAAAGAGAGCATGCAAAGAGCGATCTAAAGTCCTATCGACGAGTCGCCGACTACTTTAGGAGATCACGAATGTGTCTGCCAAAAGTTACAGATTTCTCAGCAATATGGAGATGAATGAAAGGCGATCTAAGACCAATAGGCAAACCGCCGAGTCGTTTGGCGAGCATGACCCAACTCGACGAATGATTCAACGTGCCTATATTTCAACGCACTTCTTAGAATCGAACTTACTATCCCTAGAAACGAAATCAAAGCATGCATACACGAAATTTACACAAGACCCATACTTCCCATCAACCCGGAATACTCCGACTTCTTCCAGTTTTGCCAAATTTGGCTATTTAATTAAGATTACCCTTAGGAATGTTGTCACCCATTCCTTCATTGAGCACTTTTCGTTATTTAGCACAAATATGGGCCACTTCAATTTCGTTATTTAGCAAGACCAACCTAACAACGATTACGCAACACCCATTTCAAGTTCATTCAAATCAAAGCACAAACACTAAGGCAATCAACTATTAAAGTATTTCACGCAAAATTTTCGAATTAACAATAGCATCACAACACCCTATTTCTATTAGAGAGGCTCAGCACATATCATCCTGGTACTATAATTGCAAGAGAGTGCAAAATTATCAAAAATAAGTTTAGCGTTTTAGAGACTAACCTGTGATGCTGATCAAATTACTTTTTAAAATGCTAGGTAGCAAAGAAATCCAACCCCAAACACTAGTCACCGACTAAAATACTAATGGAAAGCAAAAAATCTAGGAAAAAGTACCTTTGGTGTGATTTTGAGGAGTTTGAAACGAGGGAAAGCGAGAGATTCAAAAATTTGACCTTTGGCCTTTATATAACCGTTCAGTTGTCGGCCATTCGGTCACATTAGTCTTGTCGCCGATCAACTTGGTGACGCGCCGAACGTATACTCATCTCGTTGTTTTACAGAACATCCCTTATTTTGGAGTCACAACGGCGGATTAAATCGGAATCGCCGATAGGTTCGGCGATTTGCCAATTGGATCCTTGGCTCGCCAACTTGCACTTTTCAACAACTTTCTCACTTTAACCTACAAAATCAGCACACCATTATTCGAACAAAATAACTTAAAGCAACATCACCTTGGGTTGCCTCCCAAGAAGCGCCTTAGTTGACGTCGTGGCACGACGGAAGTCCTTTCTCATTCTCCGTTATTGGAGTTGGCCCTAGTGTCACTAAGTGACCCCAATATATCATTTGGGTGGAGATGAGGCACTGTAAAACTTAGGAGTGACCTGATTAGATAGATTGATCTAGAGTGAGATCCAATCATTTGATTCAACACTTCAATATTCTCCTTTATTTCTTCCAACACTCGATCTTGATCGGTGATCTTTTGGAGAATGATTTGAAGTGTCCTCGACATGATTTTTTCCCCATATCTAGACTTCCTCCGCTCATGAGGGGGTATATACCTCCCCTTGTTGTTGCATTGGACTTCCACCTCTGAGATTTTGGTGGCCAAGTCAATTAGTTGAGATGCCAGTGCGGTCACCGTGAGGTCCTTTTGGACTCCTTGGCTCATTTCAACAAAATTGCCACTACTCTGCTCAGTCATGCTCACCTAAATGGACAACTCAACGAAGAACAAAACTAAAAGTAAAGTTAGTGACACTACAACTAAGAAGAACAAAACTCCTATTAGTCTAAAAATTCTCAAATAACACCACTCCCCGACAGCGGCACCATTTTGATGCTTATCTTGACCAACAACACTAATCTACAGTACGAGTGTATACGATCGTCGATAATATAGTAACCCAACCAATGTCCCAAGGGAGTGGTTTTGAGATTTAGTAGAAAAATAAAATTAAGTTCAAACTAGTCGTAGCTAAAGACATTAACGATTAAAAACATTGTAAATTAAAAGGGGTGACACAAAGGTGTCAAATATCAAATGGGGGTTTGTCACAAGTAGTAAAAAACAACAAAAATATACAAGAAAATCAAGTATGGGGACAAGTTCTTGGGGTGTGACTGCAATACAGGTTGAGATAAATCGTTGGGTACATTTTTTCGATAGGAAATTTGCAAGATAATAGTTACTAGGCTAAGCTTTAAATGGAAATAAGTTCCCTCTCGGGCAACTTACCCCGTTTCAAATGTGTTCCTCTCGGACACCCATTT
>NW_006238969.1:1450673-1450859 GCF_000226075.1 Solanum tuberosum | reverse complement strand
TTTCGCGACCTCCCTTTCGGGCAAGCCGAAAACACATGGGTGGTTTTGTATTTGCAACTACAAACCCATTAAATTAAACTACAACCACTATGTGATATCACCATTAAAATACATCTATCCCATCAGCAAGTAAGACCCAACAAAAATATCAACACATACTTGCTAAATCACACCCCAAGAATGGGG
>NW_006238969.1:1431743-1450629 GCF_000226075.1 Solanum tuberosum | reverse complement strand
AAATGATACTCAAATCAAATGGGTATAAGGAATTAAACCTTGATTTAAGCAAAGGAAGAAGAATGTAGATGACCCACTTCCAACTTGGGGAATATGAAATCCTTCTTTCTTCAATCTCCCAAAAGCCCTCTACAAACTTGAGAAAAAATATCCCAAAAAGTACTATTCTATTTTGAAAATTAAAATAAATGTTCGACTCTTAAAAATTAATAACAAGTTTATTATTTATAGACTTCAGAAAATAGTGCTGGCGGATCTTTCGGAGAGGTTAGTTGGAATCGCCGATTAACTCGGCGGTTCACCCTTTGGTGTAGTTCGTCGCCATCTTGCACTAGCCTTCAGCATGGTCGTGCTCTATGTCATTGGGCGAGATAGTACTGCTTCGCGGAATTATTTGTCAAAACGCCGACTGCTCCTTTCATCGCCTTTTTGATCCTGCTCCTTCAGGGCTTCGCGTACTGGAACAAAGGGTGGAGTGTGTCCCTTCGACGAATCACAAAGTGTGATTGGAGATACTTAGGCTTCAGCTTCTTCATTCTTTTCAGTCTTTTTGTTCCTTTTTACGCCTAAGTGTTCATACTTCCACTAAAACTTCAAATACCTGAAACTTAAGAGTTTCATCAGATATTGAGACAAAATAAGCATTTGAGTACACTATTTTTATCAAAATAAAGCCCTAAATTAGTCCAATTTGTGGACTCATCAAGAGTCGTATGTGATTCCGCAATTAGAAATTATTCAGAAATTGTGTGAATATGGAATCATCTTTGTCATAAGGGCATTTGAGCACCTTCGTTGAGCTTGAACTTTCATTTGAAGCAAGTAGTGTGAAGTTTAGCATCTTTGATAATGGTGAGTCACAATTTGAATCTTTGAGTGCAAAATTGATCATTGCATGAGTAAGTTTAGTATTGTTGTGTGCACTCCTGTTGAATCTTATGCAACACTGTTTGAGACATCCTTTTTGTATTGTTGAACATGAGTTTTACTTGAGGACAAGGAAAATTTTAAGTTGGGGTTGTTGATGCGTCCTGGATTTGGACTCATTTAGGGCTTTGTTTTTATAGATTTAGTGTCCTAACATGTCTAATTTGTGCCATAAACTGATGTTAAATCCTTGATTTTCAAGTACATGGATTGAGGAACAAAGTAAGGACACTAACAAGCAAAAAGGAACAAAACGAGATGAAGAACTAAAGAAGGGCGAGCCTGAGGATCACCAAGAGAACTTGGTGTATTGCCGAGTGGCTCATCTGACCACCTAAAGTTCCATTGTGCCAAGCCCTGAAGGAAGAAACCAAGTCGGCAAAAAAAAAGAGTAGTCGCCTAATCGCCGAGCAGTTCCGCAGAGCAAAGATAGATCGCCCAACTTACAAACCTCGAGGATGCTGAATACTAAGGCAAAAAGGTGATTGAAGAGGTCAAAGGGCAGCTCGCCGAGTGGTTTGGTCAGCTCGACTTACTTCGCCAAATAGCCCTTCGTGGCTTATATTTTGGTGACTATAAATTAGTTTTAAACAGTTAATTTAGGATGGAATTTATAATAATTTCTAGATAGAATTTTTAGAGTTTTCAGTCTAGAACAGTTTTCTCTTAGAGTTCTTAGTAGACTTGAAGTTTTGAGACTCAATTTAGAGATTTTGCAAGTGGGTTTCGATTTTTCTTCAAATTGGAGCATTTTCAAGCTAGAATTCCTCTTACCCAGTTGATGGCTAATCGATTTGGCAACTATTTTTACTCTTGTATGAAGTTTGGCTAAAACCCCAATTCTTGGGGTGTGATCATGTGATTATGGGTTGAATTAGTTTATGGGTATTGTTAATTACTTCTTTTAAAAGCTATATTAAAGTGGGTTTAATCATTAATTGTGGTTTAATTTTTGAATTGTTGTTGCACATGCAGTTCTATCTTTGTGTTCTTAGCTTGCTCGAGAGAGAGGTTTTAGAACTAAGATTATTGATTAATGATTTGTAGGTATTGGGTTGATTTGGGTTCAGCTCGAGAAAGTGAATCCTAAACTCAATCCCACCCATCTTGCTCGAGAGAGAAGTTGTATTAAGGTTATGGGTTGTTCTTAATTGTTATGTTTGTTGATGTTCGAGAGAAATAACTTGAAGCGGAATAGTTTTTCGAGAGAAAGCTATTTCAGTTATAGCCTAGCCTACCCATTGATATTTAGCTAATTTCTAGTAGTTTCAATTACCCATATATCGAATTTTTCTATAATCGATCACATCCCGAGAATCCTCTCCTTATTGTTATCTCATTACTATTTGACAACATTGTAGTTGATAATTGCAAACTAAAACCCCCCATTTGAAATTCGTGTCACCCCTTTAATTTGTTTTATGTCTTTTTCCATAATTTCTATTCCTATGGTTGATTAGATGACATTTTTACTTCTTGATTGAATTTGAACACGTACTGCTCCTTGTGGGATTTGACCCCAACTCATTTGTTAGGTTTTATACTGCTTAACGATCGTTTGCACCTAGTATCAGATGAGGTGTGCTTGAAATGTTAATTAGTTTACAGGGGATGCCTCTATCACTTAGTCCGAGTTAATGACTCTAGTGTTGGGGCACCACATATTCAGTCAGTTCCAGTTGTAAGTGAGTTTCTAGAGGTCTTTCCAGATGATGTTCTCAGAATCCCTCCTGAGAGAGAAATAGACTTCGGTATAAATAATCTTCCAGATACTCGTCCTATCTCTATTATGCCTTATAGATTGGCTCTAGTGAGTTGAAAGAGTTAAAAGAGCAGTTGAAGGAACTTCTTGAAAAAGGCTTTATTCAACCCAGTGTCTCACTTTGGGGCGCTCCGGTCTTATTTGTGAGAAAGAAATATGGTTCACTTAGAATGTGTATAGATTACCATTAGTTGAACAAGGTTACTATCAAGAATAAGTATCCCCTTCTAAGAATTGATGATCTTTTTTATCATCTTTAGGGTGCCACTTATTCTTCTAAGATATACCTCAGATCAGGCTATCACCAGTCGAGAGTAAGAGATAGTGATATTCCAAAGACAACCTTCAGGACCCGTTATGGTCATTATGAGTTTCTGATTATGTCTTTTGGACTAACTAATGCTCCTGCAATGTTCATGGATCTTATGAACAGAGTATTTAAGCTATATCTTGACATGTTTGTTATCGTAGTCATTGATGACATTCTAATATATTCGAGGAATGAGAAAGATCATGCTAGTCATCTCAGAGTAGTTCTTCAAACTCTCAAGGATAGAGAGTTTCATGCTAAATTCTCTAACTGTGAATTTTGGCTTGAGTTAGTGGCGTTCTTTGGCCACATTATTATATGGAGATGGAATTCGAGTTGACACTCAAAAGATTGAGGCAGTGCAGTACTGGCCTAGACCAACATGTCCAACTGATATTAGGAGTTTCGTGTGATCAGCTGGTTATTATAGAAGGTTTGTTGAGGGATTTTCGTCTATTTCAGCCACGTTGGCTAAATTGGCTCAGAAGATAGTTAAGTTTCAAAGGTCTGAAGCTTGTGAGAAAAACTTTCAGGAATTGAAAATGAGGTTGACTACTGCCCCAATGAGGACCTTACCAGAAGGTACGCAAGGCTTTGTAGTATATTGTGATGCGTCCAGAGTTGGACTAGGTTGTGTATTGACGCAGAATGTCAAGTTTATCACTTATGCCTCCAGACAAGTTAAGATTCACGAGAGAAATTACCCAACCCATGATCTAGAGTTGGCTCCTATAGTGTTTGTTTTGAAAATATGGCGTCACTATCTTTATAGTGTTTATGTTGATGTGTTCACCGATCACAAGAGTCTTCAGTATGTATTCAATCAGAAAGAGCTTAATCTCAGATAGAAGAGGTGGTTGGAGTTATTCAAGGATTATGATATGAGTATTCTCTATCACCCAGGTAAGGCTAATGTTGTTGCTGATGCCTTGACCAGGTTGTCTATGGGTAGTACTGCCCATGTTGAGGCGGGAAATAAAGAGTTAGCAAAATATGTGCACAGACTTGCACGATTAGGAATCCGTTTAATGGATTCCAATGAAGGAGGAGTGGTGGTAATGAATGAGGTTGAATCATCATTACTATCTGAAGTGAAAGATAAACAAGATCAAGACCTTGTTTTTCTTGAATTAAAGGCAAATGTTCATAAGCAGAAAGTAATGGCTTTTGAACAAAGGATATATGGAGTGTTGAGATATCAAGGTAGATTGTGTGTACCAAAGGTGGATGAACTACAAAAGAGGATCATGGAGGAAGTTCATAGCTCCAGATATACATCCTGGTTCTACAAAGATGTAGCCCGACTTGAGAGAAGTCTATTGGTTGAGTAATATAAAGAGGGGTATTGCAGAGTTCGTTGCTAAATTCCCGAATCGCCAACAAGTCAAGGTAGAGCACCAGAGGCCCGGTGGTATGACTCAAACATAGAACTTGAAGAATAGAAGTGGGAGATGATCAATATGGATTTTATTACTAGTTTACCGTGGTCTCGCAGGTAGCATGATTCGATTAGGGTGATTGTTGATCGGATGACAAAATCAGCCCATTTCTTACAGGTAAAGACTAGCTTTTCAGCAGAGGACTAAGGAGTTGTAGTCAACCTAGTCTTCAATTCTGAGAAACTTTTCTCGCACTCATCTGACCACTGGAATTTCACTTTCTACTGAGTTAACTTGGTCAATGGGGAAGCTATGGATGAAAATCCTTCAACAAATCTCCTGTAATAACCAGCCAAACCCAAGAAAATTCCGATATATGTTGGAGAGGTGGGTCTATGCCATTGTTTCACTACCTCTATTTTATGAGAATCCACTCATATTCCTTCGCTGAATACCACATGACCAAGGAAAGTGATTGACTGTAACCAGAATTCACATTTCCTAAACTTAGCGAATAACTGATGATCTTTGAGAGTTTGCAGAACAACTCTTGATGAGTCACATGCTCCTCCTCATTCCGAGAATATATACGGATATCCTAAATAAAGACAATAACGAAGAAATCCAAATATTGTTTGAACACCCTGTTCACTAAGTCCATGAAAGTTGCAGGAGAATTTGTTAGTCTAAAAGACATAACTACAAATGCATAGTGACCATAACGAGTAATTAATGCTTCAAACAAATCTCATCCAATTCTAGGTGCAAACGATGGTTAAGCAGTATAAAACCCAACAAATGAGTTAGGGTTGAATCCCACAGGGAGCGGTACGTGTTCAAATTCAATAAAGAAGTACGAATGAGGTCTAATCAGCCATAGGAATAGAAATTGTTGAAAAAAACATAAAAGAAATTAAAGGGGTCACACGAATGTCAAATGTGAGGGGGTTGGTTTGCAATTATCCAACTACAATGCTGTCAAATAGTAATAAGATAACAATAAGGAGAGGAATTCTCGGGATGTGATCGATTATAGGCAAATTCGATATATGGGTAATTGAAACTACTAGAAATTAGCTAAATATCAGTGGGTAGGCTAGGCCATAACTAATATAGCTTTCTCTCAAACAACTATTCCGCATCAAGTGATTTCTCACAAACATCAACAAGCATAGCAATTAAGAACAACCCATAACCTTAATACAACTTCTCTATCAAGCGAGATCGGTATGATTGGGCTGAGGATTCACTCCCTCGAGCTGAACCTAAATCAACCCAATACCTACAAATTATTAATCAATAATCTTAGTTCTAAAACCTCTCTCTCGAGCAAGCTAAGAACACAAAGATAGAATTGCATTTGCAACTACAATTCATAAATTAAACCACAATTAATGATTAAACCCACTTCAATATAGCATTTAAACTAGTAATTAGCAATAGACATAAACTAATTCAACCCTCAATCACATGATCACACCCCAAGAATTGGGGTTTTAGCCGAGCATCATAAAAAGATAAAAAATGTTACCAAATCGATTAGCCATCAACTGGGTAAGAGGAATTCAAGCTTTACAATGCTCAAATTCAAAACCCACTTGCAAAATCTCCAAATTGAGTCTCAAACCTTCAAGTCTACTAATAACTCAAGAGAAAATTGTTCTAGACTGAGAACTCTAAAATATATCAGAAAATTCTAATAAAATTATTTTCTAAATTAACTGTTCAAAACTAATTTATAATAGATGAAAATATTCCACGAAGGGTCATTTGGCGGAGTAAGTCAAGCTCGACGAACTACTCAACAAGCTGCCCAATGCTCTCTTATATCGCCTTCCTGCTTTTGCACTCAGCATCTTCGTGTCCTGTAACTTTGGGCTATATCTTTTTGCATCACAAAACTGCTCGGCGATTCGCTGACTGCTCCTTTTCTTTGCCGATTTGGCTTATTCCTTCAGGGTTTGGCACACTGGAACTTTAGGTGATGAGAATAACCACTCGGCGACACGCCAAGTTCTCTTGGCAATCTTCAGGCTCGCCCTTTTTCATTTCTTCAACTTTTTTTGATCATTTTTGCTTGTTAGTGTCCTTGCTTTTCTCCTCAATCCATATACCTAAAAATCAAGGTATTAACATCAGTTTATAGCATAAATTATGCATTTGAGGACACTAAATCTATCAAAACAAAGTCCTAAATGAGTCCAAATCTAGGACTCATCAACACCCCCAACTTAAACTTTTGCTTGTCCTCAAGTGAAACTCAAGATTAGCAGTTCAAAAAGGATGTCTCAAACAGTGCTATATAAGACTCAATCATGAATGTACACAACAAAGTTCAAACTACTCATGCAAATATCAGTTGTGCACTCAAAGATTCAAATTGTGACTCACCATTACCAAAGATGCTCAAGTTCACACTACTTGCTTCAAATGCAAGTTCAAGCTCAACAAAGGTACTCAAATGCCCTCACAACAATAAATGATTCTATTTTCACACACAATTTCTCAACAATTTCGAAGTTTCGCAATCACAAACAACTCTCACACTCCAAAAGATGAACACATGCATGACTTCACCTATAGATTTCCCCTTATTTTCCAATCAACATTCGTTTCAGTTCACTCAAGATCACAAGGTCTTTTCACGGCTTGTAATGGGGCTGAGTGTTAAGGTATGATCATTTAGGCTTAGTGGCTGCTACCTTCATGAAGTATGGTCTGAACATCACTTTCCTTTTTTTCTGTAACATTTCAAATATGCTCACAATCCACCCTATTATTCAACTTCATAAGAACTATCGGATACCCCATTTCTTTTGCAACTTTCACCACTTTATTTCACAACTTTTTCATTCTTTTTCTTTGCTTCTTTTCTCTTTTCTTTTCTTTTCTTTTATTTTTATATGGAGGGGTTCGATCTTTTTCAAAATCATCACACAAAGAGGGGTTTCTCACACTTCTTGAATTTCCTTTTCTTTTCACCACACCCCTAACTTACGCTTTTGGCCTAAGTTGGCTATTCAAACAAACCACATTTCATGAAGGTTATGGGTGAATGGAATAAAGAGAGGTCACAATTGTTCAAGTTTCTTCCAAGAAAAAGGGTAAGGCTCAAAATGTGCCAAGCACGGTTCACTCATCTCACAAGGTTGGCCACAAAACATGTATATTGTCAAATTGGCTTACTCTTCAAAATTGTTACCTAAGATCATATCAAGTGCTTGCATCACTTAGGCAACCAGACCAACGGGGAAAATTTTAGGTGTCATCACACACAATGTGCAAAGTAACCTCATCACACAAGGCATTGACACCAATATCAGATGAGACTCCACACTTTCTAGCTAGTGTGCAATGTTCATCAGAAGAGACTCATTTGATAACCGGCTAGTCACAATGAGATGCTTAAAGTTCACACATTGTCTATGTAACTTTATTTAGCCTCATCGTTGCCGCACATTCATTCCGTTCAATTAAGAGCACTATTCAAGTCATCGGTATTGATCATAACCTATATTCAAATTTGCACAAGAACAGCCACAATCACAAACAATAGGGGTAGCACAAAAAATTTAAAAAATTGGTCGAAACCATTTCCATTCAAAACAAGGAGCCACAAGCTCAACCATCCACAAGATTAAAATCAAAACGCATATATAGATCAAAACCCAATATATACAAATAAAAATGTCATCACAAGAGGTAGGTATGGAAATACCTCACCCCACCCACAAAAGAAAAACAGTTGTCCTTAAATGCAACTAAAAATAACAATAATCACAAAAACAACAAAGAGAGAGGTAAATAATGATCTTGTCCATAAAGTCGCTCCGTCTATCAGGGCATCGGTGCCCAGGGTCACACTCTGGGGCTAGGCATCAGTGCTCGGAGTAGCATCAACACTAACTCCATCTGAGCCTGTCATAGAAGTGTCCCTCAAGGAAGCCTATTGGGCAGTCTCAAACATGGGACCCTCTAGATCTGCCAGATCGTCATATACAGTAGCCTCTCGTTCCTCAAGCTGCTCCTCATCGATCTCAGACTTTGCAGCAATAGTATCCTCCATAATATCATCCCCGGTGGTAGTCAGAGGTACCTCATCACGGGCTGGAATCTCTGCACTCGGATCCTCGGGGGACTCAATTGATCCAAATATTGAAGTGCAGTCTGTGGACTTCAAATTGTCCACATCCTTCCTATGCTCAGTAACCCCGGCTTTCAAAGTCATAACCGCGATAGTCACCCCCTGTCCCCTTTCACAAGTCACTACTCTCGTAGTGAGAGCATCAATGGCACCTTGGAGAGATATCAGCGCAACTGTGATGGCTCTCTCAATCATCCAGGACACCTCGGTCTCTAGTCAGGAAGCCCGCACATCTACAGAAGGGGTTAGTTGCCCCATCTTAAAGAGCATGGCCTGAGTGATCGAAGGCCTGGAGGTAGTGTTACCGAAAGCAGCTCTCGGAGGCTGGGAAGCAGTAGAAGAACCTGGGGCCTAGGAAAGAGCGAAAGTAGATGTACCTGAAGGCCCGTAGGCCGGAGTAGGCAAAGATGCCTCAGCAGGTATAGAATACATGTCCATCTCCGGGGATGTATCCACTAGAACTTCTCTTCTCCTATCCACCTCATCCCGTGTGTACTCAACCTCTATGCGTTGGATGTCGGTGGAGGATGTGGGAGTGACCTCAATATCCCTTTTCTCATCACGAGGAACTCCAACACGATGACATAACTCCATAATAAGCACTGGGAATGGCCAGGATATCTGCCACTGTTTGGCCCTCATGACCATCTCTTGCTCCATAATCAGTCTGAAGTTGAGCCGCTTCTTGGCAATGATGGATCTGAGATAGGCCACCTTTGGGTGGAAGAGAATGGACTCAGTCAGTGAGGGCATAATTGAGCTGCTGATGAACCCAAACCAATACTGAGCTGCAATGTTCAAGTCCTTCTTCTCAATAGGGACTCCAACCTCAATCCACCTCGGGGTGGTATCTGAAATGAGGAGAGCTAGCCAGCCCTTGAGGTCATCTAACGTCTATGAGGTGATCATACTCTCATATGCGTGCTCGATGTCTGTGGTCCTGTCAAGTACAAGATTAAGATGATCACTACTGTATCCCACTGCCTTCCCCCGAACCATCACGACTCCATTGTTCTGAAAGCACTAGCCTTCTTCTTCCCCTGGGGTACTAAATCACCATAGGCAGTGTAGAACTCTCTAAGCCAAGTGGGAATGTAGGGGCCACGGGGCCTGGTGAATATGTCAAACCTGTGGTACCGGAGTGTGTCCCACACAAGAGGGTACATGTCTATCACACCATTCGTGGATAAGCGCTTCTCATTTAGGATGGTCCTCAATCCCTCGGCTTTTAACCGGTTGAGTATCCTGGGAGGAGGACCTTGAACTGGTGGTGCGGGGACCACTATCTGTGCCGGAGCAGGCACTGTATCAGTAGCAAGAGGGATAGACTCCGGGATCTTAAACGGATCTAGATGAGCCCTTGCACGAATCTCCACTCGCCGAATCTGAAGTAACTGCTCATCCTCAGGCTCGAAGAATGAGGCGTGAGAATCCAAAAAATCCCCATCATTGCCAGAGTTGTGCTCCGATCTCTCGACTACTGGTGCCTTGCCCTTGCCTTTGCCTCCCTTCGGAGGTGCTTTCGTCCCTTTCGTGGTGGGAGAGTTGCTCCCTCATTTATAACAATACCCCGTGCTCGTTTGCAGGGCGGCATGCCACTTTCATCCAAGTTAGTCCTAGCCATATCTACAAAACACATCGAAAAATGTTAGAAATTGTTCAAGAAAGTTATAGAAATACTCGCTGAACGGATCGACGATTCACCGAGTCACTTAGGCGAGCCAGACCGGGCTTGCCGAAAGGACTAATTCAAAAATTTCTCACAAATAAGGCATGTCAGTGATATTCAGGGCCCTTCGGCTAATTACTGACACAACTCTGTGAGCTCATACTATCCCGCCAAATATTACAGCATGTTTTAGAGGTTAGGGGCGCAGAAAGGGTGATCGAAGGAACCTTTCGGCGAGTCGCCAAGTGAGCTCGGCGAGCTTAGGCTTCCCGCTGAAAGTTACAAAATCAATTCATCCAAATAACAAAATTAAGAGCGATCAAAGGGGGTGGTTGGCGAACCGCTGAATGGTTTGGCGAGCTCGACCCAGCTCGCCAAACTGCCCAACGTGCCAAATTTCAACCACATTTCCCAAAATCAAGACCGGCGCTCCCGAAATCATAATAAAACCAACACACTATGCAATTAGACTCAGACCCAATCTACCCATGCCTCCAGGGTACTCAGACTTCCCCGATTTGGCCAAAATTGTCCATTTGACAGGTTATTCCCTTAAGAATGACGTCAACCGCTCCATCATTTGGCAAAGTACGTCATTTAGCACCATAAAGCATAGCCTTTCAATAACACCATAGTTACAACATAATCATGTTCATGCATGGAGTGTGTGTGTGAGATTGTCCTTTCAATGACACAATCAACAATATCATCATCATAGACACTTCCCTCTCAAAGTGTTCATAAAGCATGTACATAATATCACAATCATGCATAATTCTCATATATTCCATTCAGGATCATAGATCACATTAAATCAACACATCTAGATTGCACTACATTAGACAGATATAATTATAATTCAAGTAGTTCAATTACAACATGCATAATCTCATGTACTCATATTATAGGTCATGTGGGTAAAGTGCTTCCACAATAATGTCATATACAATTCAGCATACATAATAGCTTCCCTCTTAAAGCCTTAACATTCTTAGCTCATTCATATTAGATTTTACCCTTAAAGCCCTATAAGTCATCTTCATACTACATGCCTTACTCCCAAGTAATACCTCACGTGATCATCATGTATACCTAATTCTCAAGATAATCTAACCACATGCTTCATTCTTAACCAATTATAGTCATACAACATCATTTAAACTCAATCTCAATACCACTAAACCATGATCCATCATATAAACCCTAATCTAATCAATTCCTGTCTACAAGCTTTAATTTTAAGAAATTCATATCTAGGTGCTCTAATCTCAAGTAATTCATAAAGAAGTTCATCAATCTTAGAAGGTCACATCTAAGCCCTTAATTTCCTCTTTCATGGATTAACACTAACTATAGCAATTTCACCCTAGAATCTTAGGTTAATCAAGAATACACATATAATCATACTAAAATCATGTAATTACACCATAAAAAATTATTATCTACTCAATTAGACCAACATATAACAATACCCACACTTTAAGATCCGAAGTTGGAAAATTAGGGATTTCATGGGTTCTTGGGGGAATTCATCATAAACCAACAATAAATCATCAATTCAATCATAATCCATCATAAATCAACCATTAAAAATGTTTTTGGAAATAATCCATAAGATTGGAGTCAAACCCTAACCTTTGGGGAGAATTCACTAATTTTGAAATTGAGTTTGAAAGGGCTCCATGGGTGTAGACTACCCATGGATGAAGGACTACCATACCTTAGTTATGATTCTCCAAATAAATTGAGTGAAATATCATTGGTTCTTTATGCCCTAGCTCCAATTTTACTCTACTTCTTCCTTGAGTTCTAGAGAGAGAAATTTTGTGTAGAAGATGAACTTTGGGGAAAATATTTGGGTGTCGGGAAATAATGATGTGAATGGGTGTATTTTGAATTAAAAAGGCTTATATAGGTGTATAAGGTCTATACAAAACGACCTCCACTTAATACTAACTAAAAAGGAATTTACCAAAATGACCCTCATTAGGCAGCATGGTTTAAGCCACCACGACAGTGCTTCACGAGTCGTGGTCAAGACCACTGGTCGTGGTCCTGCTCGTGGTCCATGGACTAGTAGCTTGGCCTCAAGATCTTGGCCTCCACAAGGCTAAGGCACCTTCATGGGACTTCCCATGAGCCGTGGTCAAGACCACTGGCCGTGAAGTGGCTCGAGAAGGTGAGCCACTTTGAGGCATCCCTTATGGAGCTACTGCCTTGCCTTGACGGACCACACCACGAGCCATGGTCCACACCACTGGCCGTGGTGGTGGTCGTGGAGTTTAGGCAGTGTGCCCCAAGTTTGGGGAAGCCTTGGGCCTTACCCCTTTGCCTTGGGTCTTGCCCTCTCCCTTGACGTTAACCCTTATGTTTTAGCTCTAGTTAGCCTACTAATTTTCCGGGGTGTTACATTATCTCCCCCTTGGGAACATTCGTCCTCGAATGAAGACATAGACACCTTACGAAATTAAAGACTCAAAACTAGCTGTGTATCATGCATGAAACATCGAAATAATGTACAATTCAGAGGAAACATCAACTCCATCTCAACATGATCAATGCAACACAAGGGAGTAGGAACTACATCTAACAACCCATTATGCATGAAAACTTCAACATTTCACATATTCGTAGGAGGAACTACCTTCTCCAACTCAAAAGCATGCTCAACACAATAACATGAAGCCAATTATGTAATTACTCTAAAAAGCATATTAAGGCATGTTCATCAACTCGTCTCATGAAGCATATAGGCAATTCATACTAAATGCATAACAACATGAAAAACACATAAATCATGAAAAACTCATTTTCTTTCAAATCATGAACTTCTCAAGAACATGAATAACATAAGGAGATCATGGAAATTCGAACACACACATGACTCCCAAAACATAAGACAAGCCTAAAAAGGAACTCTTGGTCTCAAGCTAGAATAGGAATAGAAGAAAGAGATGAGGATATCGGAACTCTCAACAATCTTGCTTTCTTAGCAGACATCTCCCCCTTGGGAGGAAAATCCCTACTAAATCCTCAAGTGCCACTTCTTTCAAACAAACCCAAGTTCATAACCAAAAACTCATAACAACCTTACCGGGTTCTAACATCAATAACCTAAAATAACCATAAAGCCAAAGACAATATCAAGGTCTAGCATATCAAATCTATCAAGTCAAAAAAGACAAGCAACACCGGAATCTAAATAAGCATAAGAAACATACTGGAGCAACATTCGGAGGACTCTCTTATTTACCTCTAGCTTGGAGAGCATAGGACCTAATTTTCTTCCTCTCTCTTCCCTTAGCGGAAAGTACCGGTCAATCTCTTATTTTGTCACCACTTTCACCACAACCATAACAACCCTCCATACCGGCCAAACATTTACCCTTATGCCTATTTCCGCACCTAGCACAAGTATTAAATATAGGTCAGCTATCCTTGCCTTGGGACCTAGGCTTAGACATCCTTTCTTGGTTAAACTTTGGGGGAACCTTAGAAGTGCTTTGTCCATAAAACCTTTGTCTATTCTTCGGATGAATTTTTCCATTCAACCTTTCTTGAGAGGAATTATCATCATCAAGCCTATACCACTTTGTTCCTCTTGACCTCTCTTTAAGTTTCTCCTTTCAAACCGTTGAGAATGAATAACAAGAAAATCAATATGCATATTACTATCCAACATAGCCACACGACATTCTTTTGCTATGAAGTTGGACACACCCAAAACGAACTTACTCATCTTCATCCTAGGGTCAGCCACTATGGATGGAGCATATCCTGACAACCTAGTGAACATCTGAGCATACTCTTCAACACTCATCCTACCTTGACGAAGGTTAATAAACTAAAGTATCATAGCCTCTCTTTCATGAGCCTACAAAATCGGGACTAAACTTCCCAAACTCAACACATCTCTCAAGGTGAGAATTTCAAGCCAACCCTAATCATGCACATCAAGAACACTCAACGACCTCGCTATCTAAGTACATCATCTCCCCCTTGGGAGTAAGCTTATACGAACTCTTCTAAGCATCATATCTTTTAATTCTAAGTTCGGAGTAAGTCAATTCTAAATCATGGTAAATTATACTACTACCTTTCCTTTTATAGGGGTCTACTAATTACCACCTCTAGGTATTATCTAAGCACTCTACTCATAATGACCATACTTAAGATCAATCTTAATAAGGTAACTAACTCTTTGAAGTTGGTCAACATCTAAACATATCTCCCTCACCTTAGCTAGATGGTACATGCAACCCTCAAGTCAAATTTTAAGACAAAACAAAATCCAAACCTAGGACAAAGACTTCCCCCCCCCCCATTCCACTCACAGATAGGCTCATTCAGGAACTAACCATTTGACTAAATGGGTTTTACAATCACATAGGAGCATAACAATAATACTACCAATCAATCCTAAGGATATCATCTATATCTAGCATATCAAGCCTTACCTAGTCACATAGTCATAATTGGTATCACAACCAACATTTTATCCCTCACCCCTTGTAGCATGAACCCTTCGAGTAGTCGTATCTTGGAGACCATCGGATAAGGAGAAAGATCTTATAGAGTTAAACTCTATGGCATAACTTAGAGAATGAAGAAGGGAGATTTCTTAATCATCTTGTAGCCTCTCATTCATAAATGTGGCGCGCTTCACACTATGAACAAGACTCGACAAGACGTTGCTTATGAGACATCATCCTAGAATCATTCTAAACCTTGTGCTCTAATACCAAGTTTGTCACGACCCAGGGGTACCGCCTAGATGTAATACAGCGTACTCAACCCCGAAGGGGTTTCATACAAGGCCTTATCATATCATAACATAGGATTAAAGAAATGATTTGGAATTTAAATCATTATCCATACAATCAAAGTCTTTTATAAAGTTAAAGAGAAATTTTAGACTTGCCTAAATTAGCCATCTATTACAATACTTGAATCAAATAGGGACACAGCCATTACTACATAGTCCAAAAATGAAATGATAGACATGAAACTACAAATGACTCTTCCGTCCTTGAATCATGAGGACTCGCCATAAGCTAGGAGAATAGTCAATCCAAGCTTTAGCCAATAGAATATCTCCTTAAGAACTGTACCCTACACTTGTAGAAAAATGTAAGAAATATGGGTTAGTACAAAAATGCACGAAGTATGATAGCCATGCATAAAACCCTTTAAAACATGCTAAAAGGGACATTTTAGTTGAAACCATGCTATATGCCAATTTTGAATATCATCTTTGAAATAGTTGGAAAACATAACTCATAAGAAAACTCATGTATAGTTCATCATAGCATAAAGGATATCAACATAATCATAAGCATAGCCTCCAACATAGACATACTGCAAACATCAATTATCATAAGACATGGTTCATACACATAGTTAAATACCTAGACCTTCATGTCATAAAAGAACCAATTCATAAGTAACCCTAAGTTATACTTTTGCAATGCATAGATAAGATCCCATAATCCAATCTACACTAAGTACCACTTTAAGACCACCATGCCCACGCTTATCATGCTTTGATCTCATCCATAATTAATACTCATACACAAGGAGACATTCATTTTCAATAACTCATGTCAAGGAAAGCCACTCATAGCAAAAATCCATATTAAACATGCATGAATTCATAAATCGTCATAGCATAAGAGAAACACACCATGACCATTCTCAAAGCCTACTTGTGCAATGCATGAATGAAGTCCCATACCCCCACTCACACTAAGTAGAACCTCTTGAGGAACCATAGGATATAACTCATGTTCTTATTCATAGTTCATGTTCTTGTTCATGGAGGGAATAAGCCTTAACCGACATAGATCATGCGAGCTTACCATGGAATCCAGTGGAATGCCCCCACATCGAAAAGATGTGTCCTACTTGCCTAAGGTAGAACGAAAGTTTGTTAGCTTAGGTGGATCCACTAGCTAAAGACCTATGTGGACACATAGTTATGGGATAAGGCGATTGCTTCTAGAAACCTGGACTTCTGAGGTAGAAGGTTTCCATCTCATGATATAACTGTTTTGGGAACCCAGACTTACTGACATAGAAGGAACCCATTTGGGAAGCCGGACTAACTGTCGTAAAAGCTTCCATCTCATATTCATATCCACTCAGTTCTACGCATAATTCCCTTTAAGTTCATGTTAAGTCTTGACTTATGTTCATGTTTATGGAAGGATGTCTTAACACTCAATCCAATACGATATCATGGTATAGCTCATAGATTTAAGAGGTGAGAATAGCCTTTCAACCATAAAATCATTAATATGTAAGGAAACCTTTCACATCATGTTCATGGTGTGTTCATGAGAAATAGCGTTTCAATCAACACAACAAGATTATCATGGTCATGGACATTTTATTCATAGTCATGTGTAAGGGTATATAGGAGCATAACCTTTCAACAACCTCATAGTTACATCATAATCATGTTCATGCATAGAGAGTGCGTGTGAGATTGACCTTTCAATGACACAATCAATAATATCACCATAATAGACACTTCCCTCTCAAAGTGTTCATAAAGCATGTACATAATATCACAATCATGCATAATTCTCATATCTTGCATTCAAGGATCATAGATCACATTAAATCAATTCACCTAGCATTCACTACATTAGACATGGATATAATTATAATTCAAGTAGTTCAATTACTACATGCATAATCTCATATACTCATATTATAGGTCATGTAGGTAAAGTCCTTCCACAATAATTCCATATACAATTCAACATACATAATAGAGTCCCGCTTAAAGCCTTAACATTCTTAGCTCATTCATATTAGTTTTTACCCTTAAAGCCCTAGAAGTCATCTTCATAGTGCAAGCCTTACTCTCAAGCAATACCTCACATGATCATCATGTATAACTTATTCTCAAGATAATTTAACAACATGCTTCATTCTTAACTAATTATAGTCAGATAGCATCACGTAAACTCAATCTCAATACTACTAAACCATGATCCATCATATAAGCCCTAATCTAATCAATTCATGTCTACAAGATTTACTTTAAAGCAATTCATATCTAGGTGCTCTAATCTCAAGCAACTCATAAAGAAGTTCACTAATCTTAGAAGGTCACATCTAAGCCCTCAATGTCCTCTTTCATGGAATACCACTAACTATATCAATTTCACCCTAGAATCTTAGGTTAATCAAGAATACATGTATATTCATACTAAAATCATGTAATTATGCCATAAACAATTATTATCTACTCAATTTGACCAACATATAACAATACCTACACTTTCAGATCCAAATTGGGAAAATTAGGGATTTCATGGGTTCTTAGGGAATTTCATCATAAACTAACAATAAATCATCAATTCAATCATAATCCATCATACATCAACCATTAAAAACGTTTTTGGAAAGAACCCATAAGATTGGAGTCAAACCCTAACCTTTGGGGGAATTCACTAGTTTTGAAATTGAGTTTGAAAGGGCATCATGGGTGAAGAATACCCATGGGTGAAGGACTACCATACCTTAGTTATGATTCTCAAAAGAAATTGAGAGTGAAATACCCTTGATTCTTCAAGTCCTAGCTCCAATTTTACTCATCTTCTTCCTTGAGTTCTAGAGAGAGAAATTTTTTGTAGAAGATGAACTTTGGGGAAATATTTGGGTGTTGGGTAATAATGAAATGAATGGGTGTATTTTAACTTAAAAAGCCTTATATAGGTGTATAAAGTCTATACAAAATGACCCCCACTTAATACTAAGAAAAAAAGAATTTACAAAAATGATCCTCATTAGGCAGCATGGTGTCAGGCACCACGACAAGGCTTCACGAGCCGTGGTGAAGACCACTGGTCGTGGTCCTGCTCGATGTCCATGGACTAGTAGCTTGGCCTTAAGATCATGGCCTCCACAAGGCTAAGGCACCTTCACGGGCCTTCCCACGAGTCGTGGTCAAGCCACTGGCCGTGAAATTGCTCGTGAAGGTGAGCCAGTTTAAGGCAGCCCTTAAGGAGCTACTGCCTTGCCTTGATAGATCACACCACGAGCCGTGGTCCACACCACTGGCCGTGGTGGTGGTTGTGGATTGAGGCAATGTGCCCCAAGCTTGGGGAAGCCTTGGCCCTTGGCTTGGGCCTTGCCCCTTTGCCTTGGGTGTTGCCCTTCTCCCTTAACGTTAACCCTCACATTTTATCTCTTCTTAGCCTACTAAATTTTCGGGCTGTTGCAGATTTGGATGTTGAACACCTGAACCTACATCATTAAAAGATGTAGTGCAGAGTATGTGTCAGTACGTGGAATGTACTGAGCATGCATGATATAGATAATAGCTGAATAAACATAACAAAGCAATGACGTAATCTGAACAGAAACATAGATACTGAGGGTGTGTTTGGTATGAAGGAAAACATTTTCTGTTTTCCAGTTTTCTCATGTTTGGTTGGGTTAAATTTTTTGGAAAATGTTTTCCAAATCAACTAATTTTTCTCAAATTTAAGGAAAATGACTTCCCTTCAAAACTTAAGGAAAACATTTTCCAAAACTCTCTTCCAACTTCAAAATACAATTACTTTTTTGTTGAAAAATTCAATTTAATTTGTCCCTACCTCAAACCAGCCCCCCAACCAACCCCCAAAAAAATAAAAATTAAAGCTTGTTTTTCACCCCTACACTCGACCCCCCCAACCCA
>NW_006238969.1:1401770-1431182 GCF_000226075.1 Solanum tuberosum | reverse complement strand
AAAAATATTTTCAATTTCAAAAATTATTTTTCTACCCTAGTAAAAATAAAAGATATTTCTCAAAAAAAAAAAATCATTCATAAATCAAACACTAAAAATCTTTTCCGGAAAATATTTTCTACTCACCAACCAAACATGAGAAAATAAGTCAAAAATCAACTTGTTTTCCAGGAAAACATTTTCTAGGAAAACATTTTCCTTCATACCAAACACACCCTGAAATATAACTAAAAACTGAGCTAAACTGAATGTAATGACCAAGTACTACTAATGAAAATAACATGTTGAACTGGTTTCTGAAGTATATACTGAAAACTTGGTCAAATGCACTAAGAGTCTAACTATGGGGCCTACTATTAACCGACATAAAACTACGTGAGCTAGACATGGAGTCCGATGTATACGCCCCATCGAGGGGGCCCAATATACTTTGCTAGGGGTTTAAAGCCATGACTGACATGATCACTAAATTTGATGCCCAATAGAGGGGACTTAAAAACCCACGGGGGAACGTAGTTCTAAGACTATGAGGGTACGCTGAATCCTTGTCTAACTCGGTGCTAAGTCTACTCCCAACTGGAAATGTGTATGACACAACATAACTGAAATACTGGATAGCTCAATATATACAGACATGCAAATCTGAGAATGCAACATTTAGGTATTAATAAGGAAACATTCGAAACTGGAGCATGTATATCTGTTTAACTGACCTAGCAAGTGTAATTCATTAACTAAGAGAATCTACACAACTAGGGTTCTGAGTTTCATGTAAGGAACTAAGCAACAATTTCACGAAAACATGATAATCTGATTAAGAATACTCTAACACCTAAAACACAACCAATATCTAAGGTTTTAGAAACCCTAGGTCTAAGCAAGATATAGCGAATCAAGAATCTAACTGAATTCTAGGGACCTAATGGATGAAAGGAACCCAACAGTGAAATTTCACACACATGATGACGAAATCTACAGAGAAATCCTTCGATTTTTGGGTTGGAACTGAAGAAAAACTATTTCGTGTTCTCGAGGGGTTGGTCGACTCTTTCTCCTCTTTTTCTCTCTAAGATCCAGTGAATTTTGGAGAATAATGATTTTGGTTATGTTCTGACTAGGTTATTAGGCTTAAACAGAGTAAATCAACGTAGTTGAGAAATCAAACGACATAGATTTAAGTGCCAACACATTGGGAAAAGGACCAAAACGACCCTGACTTAATTCTGACGAAGCCCATCCACGGAGGGAACGATGGTCCGTCGTTTGGACTATCGATCGTCGTTTAGGTTCATCATTTGGACTACGAGCATAACTTTTTACTATGAGATGGGATTTTAGTAAACTCGATGGCGTTGGAAAGATGATTCAATTATCTTTCATTTGATAGGTCATGGGCCACCTATTTAATTTTGTTCTAAAAGATATGATCGTTTGAAGTTGACCCAACAACAATTTCCCTCCAATTGGATGCTTACCCTCACCTACGGTTTGTAGGCCCAACCATATACCGTCCTGGTCGACCGTGGGTGGGGTCAGAGACCATAAACATTTGGTGCCCAATGATGGACCCCACTTATGGACCTGTGTCAGACCACACACCGTCGGTGACTTCGTGGTTCTTGCACTAGGCCCTTGAAAACTGCATTTTTTTCTATTTTCTCAAATCTGAGGTGTTACATCACTGCATATCTTGGAACAGATAGACTCAAGTATAAATGAAAGATGATTAAATTAAAAAATAATGTAACGTGTATACACTGGCCAGTTATTACACTAACCATAGAGGTATAGAGTGTAATTATGCATATAAAAACAACCATGGACTTAAGTTCACCCCGTTTTGAGGATGCGGGATGAAATAATAAGCTATTGAATAATGAATGATGTCTAGGGTATTGTGAGTTAATGATCCTTATATTTAATAGTGAATTTTTTTCGCATGTGATTGAATTCTTTTGTGGAGCTTTTGTAAAACCTTAATAGGTATAGCGCTTGATGCTCATAGGCTACACGAACTATTTACCTATATGAATTACATGTGTTATCGTAGTGGTACTACATTTGTTAGTCCACCAGGTGTGAAGTAGGAGATGTTAGATAATTAATTTGGGTTGTAGGTTACTCATATGGACTGACCTAACCCATTTAGATGAGATAAGATAGGAGGAGGTTTCCTAGAGAATTTAAAATACCTATACAATAAATTGTCGCACGTGAAGAACAAGTGCAACAGTTAAGGAAAAACGGTATTCTCCTTACACAAAAATTTAAAACAAAAAGGCATCTAATTTTTTGGAAAAACGCTTTGTTTCCTAGTGATTCGAAAGTAGAGTTTGGGGTGATTCGTTTGGTAGTGAGATCTACAAATTCTGCTACAATTATAAGGTACACAATCGTTATTCTTGCTTCTTTAATTCTATTACATGTTTGTATAAAAAAATGATACACCTATTATTGAATTGTTTCTTCTTTGATTGATATATATTTCTATAAAATCTATACATCAGGAAAACAATTTTATTCAAATGTTAGAATAAACTAATAAAACTATAATCAAACTGTATTTATATATGGGAAAAAAAACTGGTAGAACTATTTTAATAAAAAAATTGTATTTGTGTATTTAATTTAGAGGTGATACACTATTCAAATATTATATCATTGCTTTTTTTTCATTTTTGTATCACAAAAACTTATACAGATTGTAATTATGTATTTATTTTAGAGTTGATACAATACGTATTTCTGTATCTATCTTTTAATTTCATGGCTAATATGTGTATCTATGTGCAAGTTTGAGAGGGAGAGGAGAGATGCGAGCGAGATTTGGATGAGAAGAGATTGTGCATTTGTGTATCCATGATCTGTGTATCTCAGTTTCATTTGAGATACAAGTTACATCTGAGATACATCTTGTTTGCCTTTCACCTCTATCTCTCTGGATCTCGTTTGCCTTTCCTTTATCTCTCTAGATACCGCCGGATTCTTTCATCTCTAAAACGGTTGCATTGAATTGTAATTTGATAAACTATACCTACTATTCATAATTATGGTCCAAACTGTAACTATTTATGAATATTCCTTTTTTGTTTTTTTTTATAAAAAAAAAAACAGAAAGCGCAAAACAAAAGTCTCTATATCAATCTTGAAAGTCCCAATAGAAGCTAAGAAGGTGAACAAAATTGGAAATTAAAAATTGTTTGCAACAATGAATTAACATAAATAAAAATGTCTTGAAAATGCAGAAACATCCAGCTTCCTTTACAATTGAATGGCACCCAAAAAATTATATGGTAGTTACTTGAGTGTGGAGGAAAGATAATTGTATAGCTTAATCCAGTATGTAAACAAATTTGAGCATACAATCCGTACAACTATACAAAAGTATGAGCTTAATTAGTGTAAGAAGAAGCAGAATTCAGTTGTGTGGCATTTGAAACAAAAGCAGTACTCCTCAGATGATGGGTGACCTGTACATATTCGGGTCATCGAATTCTCAACATATTCGAAAATCATGTGATAACCATGTGGCATTCTGTGAAAAATATTGATAGATGAAGAGGAAATAAAAATTCAAGCTTTACCACTTTGGGAAGCTCTGTGTTTCTGAAAATGTAGGACTTAAGATTGTGTTCCTTGATCTGGTTTATGATCGAACCTTGTCATATGTTTGCCTTGGGTTCAAATCAAATTTTTTTCACATTCAATTTTAGAGAAATCAAGTTCCACAGGTAACATTTCACATTAACTATAACCTCACACTTTCCAACACACTTTGTCCTCACCCTCATCCCCTGACCCCCACCCCACCGGCAATCACTCTGTGTTTATCTAAATCATATACAAATATTTTTAATATAACATTTTGTGTTTACATACCGAACACCATAATATAAGTAAGAAATTATTTTCCTAAAGGTATTTTCGAATGAAACGTGAACACACCCTAAAAGGAAAAAGATTTGAAATCACTAATTTGGCTGTTTGATTAGACATTGCCCAATAAGAGTTAATTTCGTACACTAATACAGAGGATTTGTTAAATAAGGCACTTCTTGGGAGGCAACCCAAGTGTTTGAGCTTTTAATGTTGTTGTTTGAATAAAGGGTGTTGAATGTGCAGGTTGAAAAGTTGAAATTTTGGAAAAATGGCAGTTAGGCGACCCAATGTTCCAGTCGGCGACTCACCAAACAGGTCAGCGAGCCCGACTTGGATCGTCGTTGGAATCACCTAGCTTTCTAGGGATTCTGTAAAACTCAGCGGTCTAAAGTACCACTAGGCGCATCGTCGAGTGGGTCGGCGACGTAAGTCGTGGTCGCCGACTAGCGCGTAAACTGAAGAGTTTTAAAGGCCAAACCATTTTAAATTCAAAATCTCTTCATTTTCATACTTTTCGACTTCCAAACTTTCACAACCAATTTTACTTGTTTCCGTATTTAATTTTAGTACTTTTTGTGTGTGATTTATGACACAAGGAGGATTTTTGAATTCTTTGCTGCCTAGCTTTTCAAATATTCGGCATACAAGGTTGGTTTTCCGAACCCCACTTTATAATTGGTTGGAATCGAATGCATGTTAATTTTGTGCTTGTTACTTGTGCTTGGTGTTGTTTTAGGTGTCGTGTGATTGTTTATTTGCCCATATTTAGTTGAAATCGTGATTAATTGGCCTTCGTTAGTGAATTCCCGTGTCTATGAATGTTAAAATTTCTGGGTTGTGTTGAAATTGTTGTGGGTCTAGCGGGGTGAAGTCTGAGTAACCCCGAATTGTGCTAATTATCGAATTTTTCCCAATGATAGAGTGGTTGACATTATTCTTAAGGGTAAAAGATGTCAATTGGCCAATCTTGGCAAAATCGAGTAAAGTCTGAGTACCCCGTGGGCATGGGTGTTATGGGACTTAGTTGAATTGCATGAAATGAGTATTTTATTTTATTTTCATGGGATGCGGGTTACATTTTGAAGTTTGGGGTACAAAACTGGCATGTTGGGCTATTCATCGAGTTGTGTCGAGCTTGCCGAGTGGTTCGACGGTTTGCCTAACGTCCGCTAGATTGCCTTTTAATTTTCTAGTTTGTAAGTCTGAGTTCTGTAAATTTTGGCGATATGCTTGAGCTTGTCAAGTTCACTCGGCGACCCACCGAAAATAACTTTTTATCGCCCTTCTGCGCCGCTAATTTCATAAAGTATTCTGTAACTTTTGGCGAACCATTTCTAGTTAACCGAATGGTGTCGGTGATCCACTGATTGGCCCTGGACATCGCCGACCTTTCTTTTTTTTGAGTAATTATACTCTGGAACTTTTGGCAAGACTAACCTGGCTCGCCAAAAGTGTTCAGCGACTCATCGAATGGTTCGGTGAGTCTTTCTGTGCAGTTTTTCATACTTTGATTTTTCTTCGAATTGCATCTAACGTTTGTTGTTTTATGTTGCAGAAATGGCTAGACCCAAAGTAGCAGGAAAAAATCAACCACCCCGAAAGTGGGCATGTGGAGTTGTAATCAATGAGGAGGTTGCTTCTTCAAAGAGGGGGAAAGGTCAAGGGCAAGGGCCCTGTACACCTGACACCTGTAGAGGAGAGATCTGATAGTGAGTGTATCTATTCTACATACCTCACTCCCTCCGGCAGTGAGGGTCAGTCTACAGATAGTTCTCTGGCATCCATTTATGAGCCGAAAGCCGATTAGCTCCTACAAGCTAGGAGAGTGGAGCTACGCTCCAAGGCTGTGCATGATCCATCTAGGATCTCAGTGCCTCCTACGCCTCCTCCAACTCCAGCTCCAGCTCCAGCTCAGACAGTGGTACATGCCCCACCAGTTGAGGGTCATCCTCCTCGGTCACTCAAAATACTAAAGGCGGAGCGATCGAGGACCATTTCGGAATAAAAGCGGTTGTCTAACGATGGTGTGGTGGAAAGATATCCTGAGGTGTGGAACACTTTAAATTTCCAAAAATTTGAAGTTTTTACCAAACCTCGAGGCCCTAATATCCCTACTTGGGTCCGAGAGCTTTATGCGGCATACAGAGAGTTGGTGCCGAAGGGTAAGAAGAAATCCAGTTGATTTCATGGTTTTTCGGGGGAAAAAAATGAAGTGCAGATGCTCAGATATTAATGAGGTACTTGGGTGTTCACAGAACTTCATGCATGACTACATTGACTTGATAAAAAAAAGACCCTAGATGACCTAAAAGGTTGGTTGACACCCCTCATCTCTGATACGACTCTGAGGTGGATTGAGATAGGTGCACAGATTGAGAAGAAGGACCTAAACGTGGCTGCTTGATACTGGTTCGGGTTCATTAGCAGCTCCATCATGCCTTCACATAATGAGTCAATCCTCCGACACCTGAAGTCTGTGTGTCTCCATTCAATTATAGCTCGACAGAAGCTACACTTGGGTCTACTCATTGATCAATAGATGGCCATGAGGGCCAAGCAGAGTTAGACCTCCCTTTCCATTTCCCGGTGCTGATGACTGAGCTGTGTAGGCGGGGCCGTCTTGAATCTAGTTTCTCCTGAGTTTTCCATTGTAGAACTTAGAGCTTTAGAGACTTGGTTTTGATGAGTTTTCAATAAGGTTTTTGAATTATGTTGATTTTAAGCATTGTAAAGACTTGGGAACCATTGCCCTGTTCATGGATAACATAATTGGTAATCGTTTCTTCCTTTTTATGATGTGTGGCTAAAACCCCAATTCTTGGGGTGTGATCATGTGATTATTGGCTTTAATTAGCTTATGGGTATTGTTGTTTACTGATTTAAATGCTGATTTAAAGTGGGTTTAATTGATAGTTGTGTATAAATCTATGAATTGTAGTTGCAAATGCAAATCTAACTTAGTATTCTGGGCTTGCTTGAGAAAGAGGTTTTAGAACTAAGGTTATTGATTGATGATTGTAGTTATTGGGTTGTTGTGGGTTCAGCTCAAGAGAGTGAATCTTAACTTGATTCTATTTATGTAGCTCGAGAGAGTAGATAAATTGAGGTAATGGGCTGTATTTAGTGTTATGCTTGTCGAGGTTCGAGAGAACTCGCTTGAATCGTAATAGTTGTTCAAGAGAAAGCTATTGCATCCATAGTCTATCTTACTCATGAGGTTCAACAATTGTTAGTAAAATCCGATTACCCATATAGCGAAATTAGCCTACAATTGATTACATCCCCGAGAATTCCTCTCTACTTATTGTTTCTCTTGTTTTCGTAATTGTTTTAATTGCTAATTGACAAACCAATTCCCCACTGACTTTCGTGTCACCCCTTTCGATTTATCTAAATGTTTTTGATATTTTTTATTCATATAACTGATTAGACCACGTTTATAACTTCATAACTGAATTCGAACTTCTACCGCTCCGTGTGGAATCGATCCCCATTCCTCGTTGGGTTTTATACTAGATTACGATCACCTACACCTAGTATTGGATGAGGTGTAGTTGAGCATTTCTCAAAGACTACGCCAAACTCTACATCCATGAGATAGTCAGGTTGCCTGGAGTTCCCTTGTCTATCATCTTAGATAGAGGTCCTCAGTTTACCTCTCATTTCTTGAAAATGTTTCAGAAAGGTCTAGGTACTCAGGTAACTATCAATACAACATTTCATCCACAGAAAAATGGTCAGGTAGAATGTACCGTTCAGACCTTAGAGGACATGTTGAGAGCTTGTGTGATCGATTTCAAGGGTAGTTGGGATGATCACCTACCTCTCATAGAGTTCACCTATAATAATGGCCTCCATTCCAGTATTCAGATGGCCCCTTACAGAATCCTGAAAAGGGTTAGTAATGTGGCTTATGAGTTAGAGTTGCCAGCAGAATTAGCAGCGGTTCATCTAGTCTTTCACATTTTATTGTTGAAGAAGTGTGTGGGTGATCCGGCATCGATAGTACCATTAGAGAGTGTGTCTCTGAAGGATAGTCTCACTTATGAAGAAGTGCCAGTTGAAATTCTTGACCGTCAGGTTCATAGGTTGAGAAATAAAGAAGTCCCTTCAGTGAAGGTTTTGTGGAGGAGTCAGTCCGTAGAGGGAGCTATTTAGGAAGCAGAAGCAGCGATGAAGGACAAGTATCCTCACCTCTTTCCTTCCGATTCTGTTTCAGCTTGAGGTAATAGTTCTTCACCAGTCTTCCAATTTACTCTGGCGTAAATTCAGTCTCACTATTTTGTTCCTTCAGTTGTTCTTGCATTTTAGCATATTTACATGTTCTTGGAACTCAGTTCAGTTAATACGTAGTGGTAGGGATTGCAGTTCTTTCCCTCCGTGATGAGTTAGTTTAGACTTCATTCGAGGATGAATTTTCCCAAGAGGCAGATATTGTAACACCTTAGAAATCAGACTGGACTTTTCAGCAGAAAAAGGTGAACCACGGAGGGGTTCACGGGCCGTGATCAGGACCACGGTCCATCACCCTCATCGTGGTTCACACCCACCAAGAAGTGGTGGACCACAGAGCCTTCCACGGATCGTGGTCATGATGACAGGTCATATATGGGTCCGTCGTCCTAGGCCAGCAGACCCCAAGCCCAAGTAAAGAACTACGGTGGCCTTCACGGTTCGTGGTCCTTCACAGGGGCCGTGGTATGGCTCGTGGATGAGCCTCCCAGAACCAGTAGACACTAGCGAGCAACCACGACTCACTTGATGGGACTTGGTCCCTTTGACGGTCCGTCATTGGCTTTGTGGTCGGCCCTTGTCAACTTTTAAGTCAGGGTCATTTTGGTCTTTTCCCCTAAGCATTGGGCATTTAAACTACATCGTTAAATACCTAAACTACGTTGTTTTACTTAGTTTAAGCCTAATAATCTAGTAAGAACCTAACCAAAACCTTTATTCGCAAAATTCATCAAAATTAGAGCCAAAAAAAGGGAAAGTCGACTAGCCTCTCAAGAACAAGCAGAAGGTTTTCTTTAAGTTTCAGCCTTGAAATCGAAGGATTTCTCTGTAGATTTAATCACCAGGTATGTGGGATTTCACTAGTGGGTTCCTTTCATCCACTAGGTCCCTAGAATTCAGTCAGTTCCTTGATTCTACATATCTTGTCTAGATCTAGGGTTTGTAAAATCTTGGAGAATTATTATGATTTCAGTTGCTACAGTATCCATAATCTAAATATCATGTTTTCTTGGAAACGTTGCTTAATTCCCTGTATGAAAATCAAAACCCTAGTTTGTGTAGATTCTCTTATTTCATCAATTACACTTGCTAGGTTAGTAAAACAGATAAATCATGCTTCTGATCTTGAATGTCACATTATTAGTTTAAATGTTGCATTCTCAGATTGCACGTTAGTATTTTGAGTTATTCAGTATTTCAATTACATTTCAGTAATATACATATTCAGTTGGGAGTAGACTTAGCACCGAGTTGGACTAGGGTTCAGTGTACCCCCATAGTCCCAAAACTGCGTGCCCCCGTAGGATTATAAGTCCTCTCTATTAGGCATCAAATTTAGTGATCACGCTAGTCATGCCTTTATACCCCTGGCAAGGTGTATTGGGTCCTCTCGATGGGACGTATACATCGGACTCCACGTTTAGCTCACGTGATTTATGTCGGTTAATAGTAGTTCCCACAGTCAGACTCTTACTTCATTTGACCAGGTTTTCAGTATATACTTCATATTCAGTTTAGCATGTCATGTTCTTGATTAGTACTTGGTCATTGCATTCAGTTTAGCTTTTCAGTATTTACATTCTTGCTCAATTTTAGGTATTGCTCAGTTATGCCTTGTTTCAGCTTATATATGTTCGTTCAGCGTAGTATTTATATCTTGCATGCTCAATACATTCAAAGTACTGACTCATACTCTGCACTACATCCTTTTATGATGTAGGTTCAGGTACTCAGCATCCAGATCGCGCTTAGATCGATTCTCGGTCTGCATTTAGTAGCTTCAGTGGTGAGTCCTCATATTCCGAGGACAAAAGACATGATTTTATTTTAGTTTTTACTTTCAGTTTTCAGTCTTGTTAGAGTTAGTTGGGGAGCATGTCGTAACAACTCAACTCAATTAGAGGCTTTTCAGACATAGTAATAGAATCAACTTGGGTTGATGAGTTTATCTTTTAGTTATTGTTAAACTCTTAATATGTTTTACACATTCAGACTAGATGGGTATTCCCCACTCTCAGCTACATACTATTTTAGCTTCCGCATAGTTTACATTTTATTCAGTTATTCTTAATATGCTTGATACATGCCAGACACAGGGTTAACTTGGGGTCACTCGTGATCCTAGGCTTCGTGTTACGTCAAGGGGGTAGCCTCAGGGCGTGACATTTATGTAGGATGCAATGATATTTATGTATTGTAAAACAACTTGGTTGCCATAATATTCTAATCAATATAAGACAATTGAATTTATATTTATATCTCATATGCATGTGATAATGTTTTAGAAATAAAGAGTGTCAAACCAGTCAGAAGATTGACTCTCTCACACGAGCAATCGCTTATTACATGGCAGTAGGGGTGTGCATCGGTCGGTTCGGTTCGGTTTTAGGTGTTATTGGTTCGGTTTATCGGTTTTCGGTTTGTAAATACATCAAACCGATAACCAAACCAATAACATATTTCTTATCGGTTTTTGGTTAATCGGTTTATGGTACTTAACGGTTCAGTTTTCGGTTTAACCAATAAGAAAATACTCATATATATTATATACACGATAAGAAAATTTTCAAATAAACCATATGATCTTTCCAGCATTTTGCATGAAAGTAACAATCATCTTTCTTGCAAGTTTAGACACTAGACACATTCAAAGGAAAAAGTGTGAAAGTAACAATCGTTTAACCATTAACAATAAGACTAGTAAATTTAGTATAGTCTTATTGGGTTATTGATGTAACCATTAACAAAAATTATAAAACCGAAAACCGAACCAATAACCCAATAAAAATTTTTGCAAAACCATTTAAAAACCGTTAGCCCAATAACCCAATATCAATAAACCAATAGTGTTTTTTTCAGTTCAGTTTATTGGTTAAATCGGTTTTTGAACACCCCTACATGGCAGAACATAAGGAGATGATTTCCACTACTATGTTATGACTGGCTTTGATAAGCCAAACAAGAGTCTCTGTAAGAAGATGAATTTTTTAGGACCATTGAAGAGAAAAACTCGGGTTAAACATCAAGAGGTGTTTAGACCAAGGACTTTATGGTGTTGAATAATGAAAGGAACGAGACACACACACCAGTATAAGGTGAAAACATCATAGCACGTGTCTTAAGTAGCCAATGGGTTGATGAAATAATGATTCCCTGCCTCTTCATTGTGTGAGACCCCGAAAAGTTAAATTATTTTTTCATTGGAATACCCTTTGACCTTTTATTGTTTCTTGAAGTTTCAATAAATGCTGCTACTTTAGCATATCACTAATAACCATGAATAATTCGAAAGTGTTGTGCATGTCTTATAACAAAGAGACTGAAGAATAAAGGAAAGAAGATTACATTAAAAATAATATAACTTGTATACACAAGCCAGTTATTACACTAACCAAAGAGGTATTGAGTGTAATTGTGCATATAAAGTTAAACATGAACTCAAGTTCACCTCTTTTGAAGAATGAGGGATCAAATAATTAGCTATCGAATAGAAAATGATGTCTGGGTATTGTGAGATAAAATTAGACCCTTATATTTAATAGTGATTTTTTTCTATATGTGATTGAATTCTTATATGGAGCTCTAGTAAAACCTTAATAGGTATAGCGCTTGATGCTCGTAGGCCGCATGAACTATTTACCTATATGAATTACGTGTCTTATCGTAGTGGTACTACTTTTGTTAGTCCACCATGTGTGAAGTGGGAGATGTTGGATAATTAATTTGTGTCGTAGTCACCCATATGAACTGATCCGACCCATTTATATGAGATAAGATAGGAGGAGGTTTCCTATAGAATTTAAAATACCTATCCAATAAATTGTCATATGTGAAGAACAAGTGCTACAGTTAACAAACAACAATATTCTCTCTTTTGCCTATAAATTCATATTTCAAACAGAGAAAGATGAAGCGTGAGAATTAGAATTCTCCTTAGACAAAAACAAAAACAAAAACATCTAATTTGTGGGAAAACGCTCTGTTTCCTAGTGATTCGAAAGTAGACTTTGGGGTGATTCTTTTGGTAGTAAGATCTACAAATTCTGCTACAACTATAAAATACACAATCGTTATTCTTGCTTCTTTAGTTTTATTATATGTTTGTATCAAAAAAACTGATACACCTATTATCATATTGTTTCTTCTTCGTATAATATATATTTCTACTAAATCTATACATCAGGAAAAAATTGATTTCATATGTTAGAAAAAAATGATAGAAATATAATCAGACTATATTTTATATATCAGAGAAAAAATGGTAGAACTATTATAATAAAAAAAATGTATTTGTGTATTTATTTTAGAGGTGCTACACTATTCAAATATTGTATTTGTATTTGTGTATTTATTTTATAGGTGCTCAATACTACTCCCAATAAATATATATACTCATGCTCAAATGTATAAAACATACTCTTTTCTCTGATTTGAGGTAATTACTCAAAATATCATCTTAAAGGAGGCAATGCTTTGAAGTATCTCTGAACTCATAACCTCATTTAGAAATCAAAGTTTTTCTTTCTCAATGTAACAAAGTGATGCATTTGGGACTTCTTAGTTCTCTTATACTCATTCTCAAATCATTTTTCAAACTCTTTCTCAAGACTCCTAAATGTTTTCTCAGAACTTAGTTTAAAACAATTACATGTGTTTAAAAGATTCTTAATAAAAACTTAATGAATACTCAAGGATAGGGTTCACGCTAAAGAATAAACATGAACAATCAACTCAATAAATCTCAATGCACAATATACAACAATTCGATAATTAGAAACATCAACTCAGCTCAAGAGTACTCAAATCTTAGGATAGAACCCTAGATTACTCTTTTACTGATTTAAAGTAGATGTAGGGCATGCCGATGAACTAGTCCAACACTATGATAGCCTTAAATACCCGATTATGAAGATTTTAGAATGGAAACTTTGGTGGAGACTTTATTTATCTTGAGCTTAAAATCTTGGGACTTGATCTTGAGAGAAGAAACTCTTTTATGAAGTTCTTAGAGTGGCAGAACTTGGGAAAATCTTCGATGGAAAGTTTCTCTTTCTATCTTGATTTTTTTGCATGGATGTTTTTAGGGTTCTTGATGGAGAAGAGGAATCCTAGGTTAGTTTTGAGAGAATTTCTAGATAGATGAATGCTTAGATTAATGATTCTTTAGAGGAAAACTAGTTAGTTGAATTCTATACCCAGTTAAATCACTCAAAAATGACTTAGAATAGCATTAAAAAACTTGGGAAAGGACCAAAATAACCCTGAAACACTTGCATGAAGTTCCTGAATAATAGCAGCAACCCTTCACATATGGCTCCACGGCCTGTGGAACATTCCACCGTCCGTCATGCCGTCCGTGAACTTCAATTGTCTGAAAAGGTTTTCCTAAAATGGGCATAACATTTTACTTTGAACTCTAAATGGAGCAAACATGGTGGCGTTGGAAAGAGGACTCATAGACCTTCAATTTGATAGGTCACGGGTCACCTAATTCATTATGAGATGAGAGATATGGTCATTTGAAATTTACCTAAGTAGAATCTTATATTGAAACTTTATCGATAAATGAGCTTTAATTTCAACTCGACTTTGTGCTAGGGTTTTCTTGTGACCTTAATTAGGCTAAAATACGTCGGGGTATAGGTTTAGGAAGGGTGGGAAAGGACTAAAAATAACCCCTCTTAAAAACTCACAGAAGTCGTCTACAGAAGGTCATCTATGGTCTATACAAAAGTCTACGGACCGTACACCCTCACATTGAAAACATGTTGAGTTCTGGATCTTCTAAAGTTGGGGCCTACGGATCCTTTATACGCCCCCCTAGGAACTTTGACGTGCCGTTCTGCTTGATCGTAGAAATCTTGCTGGGGTGTTTTAGGACTTGGTTTTCATGAGGCCTTTCTATGGCCCGTATGAACTTCAATGACCCATAGTCTGGTCCATGAAACTTAGACTTGAGAACCAACTTTTAAAGGGCTTGGTTCCACGAACCCATCTACGATTTGTAGATACTTTTATAGGCCATAAAAAGCTTCCGTAGCACCAAACAACATAAATTTTCAAGATAAGATTTTGGGTTGGGATTTTCAGGGTGTTACAATAAGGTGAATACATCGTAGCACGTATGTTAAGTGACCAATTCGTTAATGAAAGAATAATTCCCTGTTTCTTATTGTGTGAGACTCCGAAAAGTTAAATTAACTTTTCGTTGGAATACCCTTTGACCTTTTATTACTTCTTGAAGCTTCAATCAATGTTCCTACTTTAGCATGTCACTAATAACCATGAATGATTCGACAGTATAGTGCATGTCTTAGAACAGATACACTCAAGTATAAAGGAGGGACGATTAAATTAAAAATAATGTAACTTGTATACACAAGCTGGTTATTACACTAACATAGCGGTATTGAGTGTAATTGTGCGTATAAAGTTAACCATGAATTCAAGTTCATCTCGTTTTGAGGATGGGGATTGAATAATTAGCTACTGAATAGGGAATGATGTTTGGGGCATTGTGAGTTAATGATCCTTATTATCTAATAGTGAATTTTTTCTGCATGTGATTGAATTCTTATGTGGAGCTCTTGTAAAACCTTAATAGGTATAGCTCTTGATGCTCGTAGGTCGCACAAACTATTTACCTATATGAATTACATATGTTGTCACAGTGGTACTACTTTTGTTAGTCCACTATGTGTAAAGTGGGATATGTTGAATAATTAATTTGGGTCGTAGGTCACCCATATGGACTGACCTGACCCGACCCATTTAGATGAGATAAGATAGGAAGAAGTTTCCTAGAGAATTTAAAATACCGATATAATAAATTACCGCACATGAAGAACAAGTGCAACGGTTAAGGAACAACAATATTCTCTTTTTAGCCTATAAATCCATCTTTCAAACAGAGAAAGATGAAGCGTGAGAATTAGAATTCTCCTTACAAAATAATTAAAACAAAAAGGCATCTAATATTTGGGAAAATGCTTTGTTTCCTAGTGATTCGAAAGTAGATTTTGGGGTGATTCTTTTGGTTAGTAAGATCTACAAATTCTGCTACAACTGTAAGGGTCACAATCGTTATTCTTGCTTCCTTAATTTTATTACATGTTTGTATAAAAAAAAATGATACACCTATTATCAAAATGTTTCTTCTTTGATTGATATATATTTCTACTAAATCTATACATCAGGAAAACAGTTGTATTCATGTGTTAGAAAAAACTCATAGAAATATAATCGGACGGTATTTATATATCGGAAAAAAATTGGTAGAACTATTATAATAAAAAAAATTATGTGTATATTTATTTTCGAGGTGATACACTATTCAAATATTATATCAATGTTTTTCTTTCATTTGTATTTCACTAGAAAATGATACAGACTGTATTCATTTTAGAGTTGATACAATGCGTATTTTTGTAACTATCGTTTAATTTCAAAGCTAATATGTGTTTCTCTGTGTAATTTTGGGAGAGAGAGGAGAGATGCGAGTGAGATTTGAAAGAGAAGAGATTGTGCATTTGTGTATCCATAATCTGTGTATCTCAGTTTCATTTGAGATACAAGTTGTATCTGAAATACAACCTGATCGCGTCTCACCTCTATCTATCTGGATCTCGTTGGCCTCTCCTTTATCTCTCTAGATATCGATGGACTCTCTTATCTCTAAAATTGTTGCAATGAATTGTAATTAGATAAACTATACCTACTCTTCATAATTATGGTCCAAACAGTAACTATTTATGAATATTCCTCTTTTGTTTTTTTTTAAAAAAAAAACAGAAAGCGCAAAACAAAAGTCCCTATGTCAATCTTGAAAGTCCCAATAGAAGCTAAGAAGGTGAACAAAATTGGAAAGTAAAAATTATTTGCAACAATGAATTAACATAAATAATAATGTCTTGCAAATGCGGAAGCATCCAGCTTCCTTTACAATTGAATGGAACCAAACCATTTCTATGAAAGCAAGATAATTTTATGGCTTAATCGAGTATGCAAACAAATTTGAGCATACCATCGGTACAACTTTACAAAAGTATGAGCTTAATTAGTGTAGGAAGAAGCAGAATTCAGTTATGTGGCATTTGAAACAAAAGTAGTACTCCTCAGTTGATGGGTGACCTGTAGATATCCGGGTCATAGAATTCTCAACATAGGCATCAAAATGAAAGATGATATGCGAAAATCATCTGATGCCATTCTGTGAAAAACTAAGGTAATATAAATTCAAGCTTTACCACTTTGGGAAGCTCTGTGTTTCTGAAATTGTGTTCCTTGATCTGGATTATGATCCAACCTTGTCAGATGTTTGGCTTTGTGATGCTTGAAGCTTGTCCGGAGTATCTTTTTCTCTTTCAATGTCATTTTGGAGAGGATCCTGATGTTCCTTCAAGTAGAGCCTATTTATTAGCTCTGAATGCAGATACATATATTGTAACAGCATTGGCTCAATGTCATTCACAAATAAAATGTATTCCTTATGCCAATGTCAAGAGATGCAGAAAAAATAGATGAACTCTCATGTACATAACTTGTAATGAATTAAAGTGTCGAATCAAGGCAGTGCAGTCGAGGTGAAGAAAGAAACAGACATGCTTTTTTCTAATAACTAAATAAGGCTTTTTGCTCATTATCCACTTAACAAAGACAAAAATTCAAACTTGGTTGAATGGATGGATAGTAAAAGTTACCTCATAATTTGATGAATCTGTTTGCTTACTTTGAGGTACATGTTTATTTTCTAACAACTCAGATTCATTCTTATTGTCCTTGTCACTATCTGCCTCAAGCTGAATATCATATTTTATTTACAACTATGTAATAAACCTTGATAATCCATGAATATTAAAGGAAAAAAAAAACTATTTTTGAGGCGGCATTTGAGTAAGTAATTATTCCAAACTCAACTAACAAGTCAAACTCCTGAATTAGTACTACGTAAATAGAGAAAGTGAACCAAGGGTGCTGGAGATTCAACTTCTTATTAACATCTTTAAGACTAAACGTAGTCCAAGTTTTTGTATAGATAGAAGGGATGTGTTAGAAATAGGAACACAGAAATATTGACATGTATTCAAATGGACACACACAAATCGGAACTGAAAAATGCATTCTTCTGTCTCAAGCATTTTCAATAAATACTAAAACATGTCCATCTATGAAAAAGTTTCTAGCAAGTCTCAACTGTATAGAAGGTTAAGCAATTTTTCTAGCAAGATATTAGTATGGATTAATCAAATAGCATAGAGAGTTTAAAAGGAAAAAAACAAATAGTAGAGAGAATAGAATAAAAAAAATTAGAACAATTTATGAAGCCAGATTAGTGCCAAAAATATGTACCTTATCTCTTGTTGAATTGTCAAGATTTTGTGAAGTAGCACTAGTTTTCACATCCTTGTGTTTATCACTGGTGCACCAAATAAAAATAATGAGAATTATTTTGAAATCAAAAAGTGTTTGCATTTTTTTTAATATAAGAAATATTTGCAAATTTGAAACAAGAAATGATGTGAGACTTACTCTTTATCTTGACATTGCTGAGGTTGGTCACTCACATGTGTGCAACTTTCTTCAAGATTATTATACCTCTCTTTCAAATTGATAATTTCTCCCTCTGCTTCATCAATCTCTTCCTTCATCCATACCACAAACAAAATGATCATATCCACCATACTCAACCAATTTACTGCAAGTGACTATATAGTTTAATACTAACTCACCACTAGAGACATGTTAACTCCAGCTTCTAGAAGTTTTCTTAACTTCATCTCCTTCTCTAGTTGCTCATCAAGCTGTGCCACCTGCCCATGCCAACAACCGAAACACTAAATGAAAAAAACGAATAGACACATCCGTCTTACGTGACATCCTACATGCCAATTTTATGTCCTACGTGAATTATGGATCCGTGTATCTACTTGTTCAATTTTATACAAGTTTAAGCGTCTACTTGTGCACACCCAAAGATAGAGGGCATAGATGTCAATTGGAACCAAGCTAAATGACATATTTATGTATTTTCCTCAATTTCACTTTCGTATTTCATTCTGAGCTAATGTGAGATACTAGTCAGGATCGTTGTGCCATTATTTTCAGTGATTAGTAAGGTTCTACCTTACTTTTTGTAGGCGTTGAACATTAACCAACAACATTGAGACAAAATCGCTTCTTCACGGGTCTCATTTTATTCAATCTATGTTGACCCTCTACCTTCCGCTACGTGCCAACCATTGAACTTCGAGTCCAAGGAGGACATTCAACTTCCGGCGAGGTAAGATTTTCCAGTCTTCTCACTCTATTTTCTGGCACTTGGGATCATATGACATTCGACAATAATTTCCTTCCCCTGATTTGAAGTTACTTCATCACTTATATAATATTTTGATGTTGAAATCCTTTTATTCATCAAACTATCTCTCCATATGAATGTCTTTAGTTCTTAAACTCGAGTTAAGTGATCATAGTAGAACCCAATTCTTATCAGTACTAATATAGATTCTCTAGAAAAAAAATGCTCAAACCACTCTTTCAATTATTTCAGTTGTCCTGATGAAGGTATACTTGACGAAAGCAATTAGGTGATATAGTCATGAAAGCTTTAAATAGAAACTGTGCTCAAGTGGATTATCTTTATAACAAGTTGGGCATGATTTACATTATGCTCCAACTTGAGGGGGAGTGTAGCAGAATGTACATGGACACCTTCTCATGTAATATACATACTACTTTATAGGTAAAGATTTACAAGGATTTTGTTTCCTTAGGCAGAATCACTTGAACATGTATAAAGACATGTCATTCTTGGAATAATACTAGGAGGAATTCTAACACTTACTCTCTTACTATTACTATCAAATGATTCGTCCATATTCTTAATTATTTCTTAATCAGTTTGAATTGTTTATTTTTCCTGGTACTCACTCTAGGCTAAATTCCTGAACTGAATAATAGAATAATATAGAGAATGATGAAAGCATGAACAAAGGAGAGCAATAATAAAAGAAAAGGAAAGTGTAAGGTGCATACGTCCTTCTCAAGTAATAGACGACGCTCATGCAAAGCATTCTTCCGATTCTCCAAACTTTCTTGCAGAAGGGCGTTCCCCTTTGCCTACAAAGAAGAAATGTGTGATATCAACACCAAAAGTAAGAAGTATAAGAATAAGGATCTCAAAAAATGTACCTGCTCAACAATTTGAAATTGCAAATCAGTTTTAGTGACCTCAAGCCTATGGATTTAAGTCCTAAAAATAGGTCCAAATAAAAAGATACCAAGATGAGAAAATTAGTCATATAATGTAAGGTATTTTCAAAGCAGGGTAAAATAGGATAGGACGGAGATTTTGGATCTGTTTGTTCATACTTGTTGTGCTTACTCATATTAGTTTTCGTTCTCTGTTTAGTCAAATTTATTTTATAGTTTACCCCATCTTCAATGTAAAAGTCCACTTTTGATAAATTCATTACTTACACATCATCAAGAGGGACATTGATAGATTCCATTGAGAGGTTCTTCTTTGACTAGACTCAAAGAAAGAAAAGAAGTGGAATAGTCAAAATAGTGGCAACAACTGAATTACCAAATTTAAGTCAATCTGTAAATTCTAAAGCTTACATATTAATACATGTGTGTCACAAGTAGGAGAAAAATAGAGTATACAGTTATTTGAGTGATACTCACAGGAGAGCGGCCCCATAGAGCAGGGCGCTGACTACTTTGTACTTCTGTTAACTTTTGGGAAGTATATGTTTTTGCCAGTTCAGGTCCTAATTGTTCACCACAGCCAGTCCTAGAATCTTGGTCTAGAAAACTCTTGCTTCCTTCTAGAGGGATACAAGTATGAGGTGGACTTCTAGGCAAGCTCATACCCACTTCATTGTCTGCTTCACGAATCTTTGAACCAGATTTAGATACTTGACAGCTCTGCATCATTAATCTCCTAATTAGGGAATAATGGGCAAAATATGTACGAGACAAAATTTGACATTTCTAAAGATTTTACATTTCCTATCTAATATTGAACTAACTTCGTTAACATCATTGTCCACATGTAGTGCAAACGGTTAACCATCTAGAGTCTACATCGTCATATCCACCTAAAAGACTAACAAATTGACAAGTTTTCAAAGACAAGTCATATATAAGAAAAACACAAGGGGGTGGGATGAGTTAGAAGGTCCTTATAGCATGAGATAGTAGTGAAGGAAGTAGTCAAGAACCTTGTTACTATCTTCATATTCACTAACCTCACTGGTTGTTGCACTAGACTTGCTACCGATATCATCACCAGTATCAGCATCAGAGCCTTCCTGTGAATCATCCTCATAGCTTCCATCATCATCTGTAAGTTCTTCACTCCCGCTTCCACTATATTCTAAATCAGAGTATAGCTCAAGCGATACAGAGCCTTCATGCAAAGAGTTTCAACTGCTACTTGAACAAAAATGGACTGGACTAACACAAAGACAACTTCATCTTCTATAAAATATTCTTCATCTAGATTATGATTCGAAATTATCACCTCTGATACTCTTTCTGCAATTATTTAGGAATCCACCACATTATACATGCATGATAAGGGCAGGAAATCAATCTAATAGACATTACATACTCAAAATATTGCTTATGCTACATTTTTATCAACCAATACTTCATATTCTACGTTTTCATTAGAATATGAAGTCAAGATTCATACACATCTAGATTTATCATACTGAAAAAGGAAATCATATAGAATATTCTACAGGATACCTTAGGATATTATGTATTTAACTATACAATATTCACTGACCTTATTGGTATAGGGTATTAGAACATCACGAGTTAGTTCATACATCAGTTAGTAGTAATTTAGTCGTATTAGTGTTTCAGTAGTCCATGTTTATTTAGGATACTACATTAGTTAGTTCAACAATTATTATTTATTTAGATTACTTTAGTTCAGTTCGTTTAGGAGTCTCATAAGTTTCCGTGTGACGTTATTTAATACCTTTCTGCATTCACTAATAAAGTATTCTCTTCCAGTACATATTCAGCCTTTACATGGTATCAGGGCTCTTCACGCTCTAACGAGAATGATCCAATTTTTTTTCTTCCTCTTCTTCACACAGATCAACAATAATGACCCATCACAATGGCAACAAGAATGGCAATAGAGCTGTCAATGCTGATAACACAATGTGTACAATTCAATCCTACGTCTCAATTACCCTTCAAACTAAGCGGTGGTCACAAATTCTCCACCTCGAAAGCCCAATCTTCAATATTTTGTATGGTTACAACCTCTTTGGCCATCTCGATGGGACCACTCCAGCCCCCAGTCACATGTTACCCTCGACACAAATATATCTCTTAATTCTGCCTCCTTAACTTGGTTCCTTCAAGATCAACTCATCCTGAATGCTCCGTGACTACTGTTGAACCCACTATTGCCTCTACTATTGCTGCCAGTGACTCAACTAAATAACCTTGGGATACTTTGCATACCAGTCATGCAAACAGATCTCAAACCCGGGTCTTCAACTTGCGTGATCAGCTTGCCCATGTCATAAGGAATCTCGCTCCACTGAATATCTTCACATTATTCGATCCTTTTCGAATGAGTTAGCCACTGCTGGTGCTCTGGTATCCAATCCTAAACTCATTGTCAAAATACTCAGTGGTCTAGGTCCTGAGTTTCTTGAGATCTCTGCTCACGTTCATGCATGCATGTGATACGGCTATCTCTTATGAGGAATTGTTTGAAATGCTACTAGACTATGAAATCTTCCTTCCCAACGAGGATGCTAAGAAACTGTCTAGTTCCATCACTACAACAATCACTACATCAACCAAATCCAACACCAATAATCGCAACAATCGCAGATAGACCAATAATTCTCAACAATGGCGCTAGAATTCTCGTCCAAGTACTCTATTACAATAGCAGTCCAACTCAAACACGGTGTTACTCGATGTCAACTATGTAACAGGATTGACAACACCACCAAAGTTTGCTGCTAAAAGTCTCACAATCACTTTGAAGCCAAAGCCAACTATGTTGCTGGGTTTACGCACCCACCAACCCATGGATAGTTGACTCAGGAGCCACCCATCATATCACAACAGATCCACATAACCTACAACCATACCATGGTAACGAGGATGTCTCCATGGGTGAAGGTAACAAAATTGCCATTTCTCACACTGGTTCTACAAAATTAAATGCATCAAATAATGTTTTAAGTTAAACCACACTTTGTGCCCCTTCCATTAAACACAATTTTCTCTCTGTTTTACTTCTACTCGATCTTGAGCTGATTTTCTCTCCACTCCTCATCCTCCCACACTAAGGTAAGTCCATCCTAATGATTTTCTAGTAATTCCTCGCTTATCTCATGGATTTAAAAGCAAATTCTCTTCTATTTCTAGAATCCCTCCAAGAACTCAAGATTTGGTTTAAGGCTTGTTCATTTTCAAGGTAGCCCAAATCTTCTTTTATGTTCATGCATGTGTTAGATAGTCATTGGGGATGAGATTATGTGCTAGAAAAGTGAAGTATCTCATAGTAAACATATCATGAAACCTCAGATTCTTTTTCTTGCTCTAGAAAGAAAAATGGGGAAAGATTAGCAAATTGTATACATTAAGGGCATTCTTGTGTGTTTTAATGATGTTCATGGGCCGTGTTGTGTAGATTATCATTCTTAGGGGTCGTTTGGAACAATAGAACTACCGGTAGCAAGGAGGCAACAAGGGATGAAAGGCAATCATTGTAAATTAAAATCCTCAATTCTCAAAATGTCAAGTTCTTCCAAATTCATTACTTGCATAATCAACGTAACTCTTATTATTTATCTTTTATAAAGATATGTTATTGAACTTTGTATCAACTCGAACATGATTTAAATTCAAGAACATCCTCTATGTTTGTCTTACTTATATAAAATGATGATACCTAAGTGTCTTCATGTTTCCATAATATATACTTCATAAGATTTTATGCATATTTATGTTTACATGACTTTGAAAGGTCTTATATTTATGCTTATGTTTCATGACTTGACGATAAAGGATATTACAGGCCTAAGAAGCCACACAATTTAATACTTGTGAAAAGTGGCCAATGAGCCATATACTATTATTATTAAATATTTTGGGAGTATCGTTTAGTTTACTGCGAAGACATTCCTCATGTATCAAGCGACCAAAACTACATATGGAAACATAGAAAAAAGATCATTCAGTTGATTTAGGCCACTCCTTAGGTTCCTCAATTAGGGTTAGATGTTATAGATACACTACTAGCAAAAATTATGAATATGCCTCATGAGATGGCTTAGCTGGTTGAGATTTTACTCCATGTATACACATGGTGGTGTCGGTGACTATATTAACCATCACTAAAGTTTTATGCATGTTTAGTTAAACATAATTTGATGTCAAGTATATTACATCTTCCTTATGCACCAGTTATGATGTAATGCCATATTATTGTCTTCGCCTGACTTCTTCTTTCATTATATCAGTGACATACTTTATCATACGAGTGCTATTCCACGGTACTCGTGTACCTTTTGTCGAGGGCGCTGCATTGTATGTGTGATGCTGATATGGATTCTCAGGATACAGGCATTCCATACGTCCTTCCGTTGTTATTGGGGAACTCCAGTTGTCATTTAAGGCGTTTTGTTATGTTATGCATTCGTTGATATTTTGGTACGTGGGGCCTTGTCTTAATATTTATACTACTAATGATATGTCTTAGAGGCTTAATAGAACACACTACTCATAATATGTATAGATTTGTGGTATATCTCCCTATGGTTGTCTTATGTCCATGTTGGTTTGAACTAAAAATATCCCTTACATGAAAATATGCTCAATGGTTTATGTTATGAAATGGTTTCATGTCGACTCTATGTTTTCCCCTTGTTCACATCTTCATATAGAGCTAGTATGCTCGGTCAAGTTGAGGCATCATGTACCGGTACTCCCCACCAAGGTTTGGGGTGTGACGTTAATATATGTCTAGATTCATAAACATATAAATTTGTTATACTTGAACAAGTTAAATCACATAGATTATATTATAAGGTACCTTTTTGTTGGAATGTATGCGTCCACTATGTAAATGGGAATAGGTCCTCAACACAATTACAAAAATAAACAGTAAAGAACAAATGATGGAAGTAAAGATTGACAATCAACTTTACGTGGAAACCTCCTTGCTCAAGGGATTAAAACCACGACTTGGCCTACCAGGACTTTTCAAAGAGCTTTCACTAATCTTCTCAAGCAAAAGTAAAAAACAGTTTACAAACTGAGATTAGCCTACTAATCCCAACTCTAAGCAATACCTACTATTACTTAGCTGAGCTAGAGCAGATATAACACTGCCCACTATACTAATCCTAACCGATTAGTATAGACTTTAGAGTAAGAAACTAAGTTACCTTTAACCTAGTTCTTACAATGATTCACACCAGTTTGAAACGTTTCTTTCACAAGTGAAACGAATCTTACAATATAAGCACTATTACAAGAAGACAAATGCAACTGGTACTGAAAGCAAATAGAAGCACGTCTATCAGATCCCTTGCTGTTTTGAAGCTTGAAAGTATCTCTCTTTGAATGAATAATTGACTTGTTGTTTGTGAGTTGAATATATTAGACAAGAAGAATTATTATCCAATGTACAAACAACCTTGTCGCTTCTGATTGGTGAAGTACTCTGCTCCTTCACCAACTTTCTGACGCGGACAGCTTTTACAGTTGTACAGCACTTTGACAGCTGGACGAGTATTTATACTCTGGAGAGGACCAGGTCCCTGCACTTGTGAGGAGATCATCAAAACATTTAGGAGCATAAGCACTTATCAATTTTCCCCTTTTTGATGATGACAAACAACCTGCATATCTTATCTCATGAGCGCAATAACATTCATTCAAATAACTGGTATTCCCCCTTAATCAGTTTCCCCTTTTTATTCCCCCTTAATCAGTTCCCCCCTTAATCCCTTAGCCAACTGCAACAAAAACTTCCCCCTTTTGACATCATTGAAAAGGTGAAGCAGTAAACATATCCAAGTTAAAATGTAAGGCAGTTAAGAATTCAGGGCATAAGCCACACAGAACATGTGTATGAAAGTATAAAGCGATAATCAAACCACACATTAACAGAGCAACACCTGAATTAGCATTACATCACAAATACTGACCACTATAGTCAGTCAAAACAACATGAAGCCACAAGATTTTGGATTACAGGAGTGAACAAAACAAAGGGAATTATAAGTGAGACGCATTTAGGATGGAGGGGGGAGGGGAGAGAAACTGCGCATGAACAGAAGCAGCGACTCATTAGCATCTTCATGAGCCTTGATAATCTGCTTATTGAGGGGCTTAACTTCCTCACTAAGTGAGGCATTTGACTTTAGCAGTAGTACATTTTTATCTCTCAATTTTTGTGACATTTCCTTATCAGCATGACTTGTACCAGGTCCCCTAGAGATTACCCTCTGAAGTTCAGACTTTAGTTTAGCAATTTCAACCTCCTTGTCATTCAGAAGACGGGTGAGATTATCCACTTCCCATTTGAGAGTAGCCTATTGCTCCAGAACCGCTACTACTTGAGACCTACCCTTAGTTGGTCCCTCAATGCATTCACATTCCAGTAGAGTGGACTTAGTTAGCATCTGTTTGGTGGTACCTGGTACTCCCTTTCCCAATGGTAGCTAAAAATGATTGAAAACAAGATTCAGCAAGTACCCATATGCCATGCTTAGCCTGTTTCCAGGTCATTACTCTGTGTATGTGCTCCAACATAATAGCAGGAAGATTGATTTCTTCAAGTTCAACCAGTTTCTCCATAAGAAATAAGTTAGCCGCAGACGCAACTGTACGTTTATAAGTCCTAGGCACCAGCACTTTGTTAATGAACTCAAACACCAACTGGCATTCCCCTTTGAGGACGTTCTTGGGCAGCCCTGCACGCTTAATCTCTCCTCACTTGGTGGCAAGCTTGGTGAATTCCCTAGATGGTTTACAACCTTCAATGGTTCTAACTCCTTTTACAGGCACCCCTAGAATGATCCCAAGAGTTTCCTCATCCAAGTATATCTCAATGTCCTTGACAGTGGTTGTGATTCCTCTATCTTCTAGCAGTTCCATTTTTTAGAAGAATTCACGTACCTCAGGTTCATGTAGATACGGAGCAGGCGGTTCAAACAGATGACTCCATTCTTGAATGGTGACAGCATCAAACAAGGTTGCCATACCAAACTTTGTTACAATGTCAGTGTCAAAGACTATGCCATTTAACACTTTTGGTGTTCCATTTTTGCTATTCTTTCCTCCCTCGTCATCTCCTCATCTTTTCTTTGATTTTGAACCCTGAGACCAGGTCCTTTTATGGGTTAATATCCACAATCTTTTCCACTCTTTCCTTCTTTTAAGAAAATTTATATTTTGTCACTTTCACCTTCTTTGCAGGAGATTTTCTTGCCCTTTTCTGCGTTCCTTTTGATTTCACCCTATCCTCTTCAGCTTCTCTCTTTCATGTTGCCACTGCCCCAACAATATCCTCAGATTGGGTTTCACTGTCATCAATAGGAACATGAGTAGATGTGGGTTCTACAGTGAGTGATCCCTCTTGTCTCGCTCTCCTTATTCTCTCAGTTTTAGCAACATTTGCCTCCATAGCACTTCCTAGAACCTTTTGAGTGACACTTCTCATTTCATACCTCTTCTTGTCACCTTGTAGGTGAGCCTTGATAAGTTTTCCCTTTCCCTTTCTTTTTCTCTACTCTGCACTATCAGCGCGTGTAGCAGGAGATACTTCTTTAGACAACATTTTGGCAGTGTCCAACTTCTCACCCCTAATTTGTGAAGGGTTTGTTCCTCTCACACCTCTGCTTCTCCATCTTAGTTGAGCCTCTTCTTCTTCCTCCTCATCATTCTCAACACCCAAGGAAATTGGAGTTTGGTCAAACACAGGTAGTCTTCTGTGTGGGACCTGATCCGGGAACCTATGTTCTTGGTCCAACAATGTGGGTTGAGTATCTCCTCTTAGTGAGGCTAAAATTTGAACAACCACTAGTTCTGCCCCTGTTGTTAGTATACAGGAGTCAGGACTCTTTCCCTCGGGTAGATCTCCTTCGAAGAGCTTTTCAGATATGGTAGACGACACAGCCATTGACTTAACTTTTATTTCTTCAGAGAAGAGTTCAGCACCAGGTTTAGTCATAAATTGAGATTCTGATTTCTTAGATTTGTCACCAAACAAAACTAGGGTGGGGGTACTGACCAAGACCTTGTCAGAAGGGGAAACATGGGAGCATACGACTTTCGTTTGAGGAGTGACAGACTCAGCCATTTCACCAGCCCCACAGACTAGAGTTGAGGGAGATTCTTCAGAAGTAGGAATGGAGAAGTCGAATGAACTAGGGTTTTCGACTTCTTGGGAGAGTGGAGTCTTTGAAGAGGTATCAAGGTTAGACATTGTTGGAAGGAAAAAGAAAAAAGAAAACTAAGAGACATATTTTTTCAGAGAGGGCAAGTGAATCTTCAAGGGAATTTGTTGAAGAACGATGAATTTGATTCACTTAGTTAGGGATTTATAACGAAAAGTTAAAGGGGTATTGGGTCCCCAACAGTGGCGACGGTTGGATTTAAAACAAAAAGACATCTGAAACTAACGCGATAAATGGGCAAGTGACACGTGGCAATGATGTTGACATTTAGACAGTGTAGCATGAGTGATACTAACCTCGTGACGACCAGGTCCTTCTTTCAGTTTGTGACCCTGCCTGTGTGATTAAATCATCCCTTCGGCTAGACATACCATGAGTGTATACCTGCATTAAGGTACCTAAGATGAATCCTTTATGACAAACATTAAAACAAGTACAGATACCTGCCCTCTTTCGCATAGTCAGCAAGAAGGAAATTTGTACAATATTGTTAAGGAATCATGTGATTTTGTGCATCCCCAGCCTCATCCTATTTTTGATGAAGGATTCTTACTTAGAGACTTTGTAAAGATGTCAGCCAGCTGATCTTCAGTCTTGCAGAACTTCATCACCACATTCTGCTTTTCAACATTGTCCCTCAGAAAATTATGCCTCACATCTATATGCTTGGTCCTCTTATGCTGGATAGGATTCTTGGCCATATTCATGGCACTGGTGTTATTACAAATGAGAGGGATGGTGTTTGTGAGTACACCAAAGTCTTCCAACTGCTGCTTGATCCATAATAGTTGTGCAGTACATGATGCAGCAGCCACATACTCTGCCTCTACAGTAGACAATGCCACAGAATTCTGCTTCTTTGATCCCCATGAAATCAAGGCTGATCCCAGGAAGTGTGTCATGCCTGATGTGCTTTTTTGATCAACCAGAAAACCTGCATAATCAACATCAACAGAACCTATAAGATCAAAAGAGTCACCAGTAGGGTAGAAGAGGACCAGATCCTGAGTTCCCTTCAGGTATCTCAGGATACATTTGGCTACCTTCAGGTAAGACTCATTTGATGCTGCTTGAAATCTCGCACACATCCCTACACTGAACACTATGTCTGGACTGCTTGCAGTGACGTACAAGAGTTACCCAATAATTCCCCTATACATGGTCTGATTGACCTCCACGCCATTTTCATCTCTATCAAGCTTCACACTTCTGCTCATAGGAGTATCCAGCACCTTTGCCTCAAGAAGGTTAAATTTCTTGAGCAGCTCTTTGATATACTTCTCTTGGCATATTAAAATCCTTTGAGAGGTTTGTTTGATCTGCACGCCTGATATACCCTGAGTTTATGGTATTTCTAATACATTTCACTTACAAGTTATGTGTGTCTAGGGCCATTTTGTATTGGTTTTTATGCGTTTGTATCATATTTTACAGGAAAGATGTTCAGGCGCGGAACTAAAGAGACAGCTGAAAGAAATGCAGAAAAGGGCATCTACGGAGATTATCTATGGACCGTAGGTCTATTGACGCTCCGTAGATGGTGGTTGTAGATCAGCAGGCAAGGCATGGAAGTCAAATCAGGGAAATCTGACCAAGTGTGGAACCACGGTAACCATTGACGGTCCATAGATTGATCTACGGACCGTACTGTTAATCCGTAGATTGATACTGCGAGGATTACAGTACCTGATTTTTTAAGATTCTAAGTGTGGAGCTACAGAGAGGGATTGACGGACCATAGATCGATCTACAGTCCGTACTGCATTTCCGTCGTTTTCTTCAGAGAAGCTGATTTTTGGAAGCTGGAATATTTTCTAAGTCCTGGCTGACGGAAGGGACT
>NW_006238969.1:1398871-1401601 GCF_000226075.1 Solanum tuberosum | reverse complement strand
TTTTTTATAAATAGGGCATGTAAACCTCGTTTTTGGGGTTGGTTTTTATTACTTTTATTCTATTTCTTGACTTGGGAGATTAACTTGCAACTTTAGCAATTATTAATTTCCTAAGATCGATTTGAAGATTTTGGGAATTGCAATTTAAGTTGGATTACTGAATTTATTATTCTTCTTACGTAAGTTCATAATTATTTCATCTAAAACAATGAATTGTGTTCATATGATTATGGGTAACTAAACTCCACAACTAGGGTTGTGGGAACCATGAGCGATTAACAAAGTATGAATAGTAAATAAGCAATTCTTGAATAGTGTGGTGCATGTAATGATAATTTTTTCATTTAGAAGTCTTTTTAGCGGTTGCAAATGTTAGAACTCGCCTTGTTGCTACTTGCCGGACCAAGGAGGTAATCAACAAGAAAAGAATTATCAACATAGATTTAGTGTGATACTATCTAATAGGTTAGTGTCGATTGGTGCGAAGTAATAACTAAGCCAAACATCGATGTGATGTCTAATATGAGGTAAAAGGTAAGGGTTAGTAAAATTATACACACGTAGCCGTACCAAGGTGCGGGGTGAAATACTCTAGATACCGGACCAAGGATTTAACGATACTTAACTTATCACTTTGCATGTAGTACACTAGGAAAGTATTGCTATTACTAGGATTATTGTGTTATGAGCTTGTGGGGAACACGTATACCATAGTTAATTCTCTCATCTTGATAACAACCAAAATTAATTTTTGATTACTGATTACTTATTGAGTTCTTACAATTTGTTTCACAAAACCCCCCTTTAATTACTTGTTTCTGGAAGTAATTTGACTAAACGAATATAATTGTTGGTTAAAGTTAAGTCTAAAACCATTTTCCTCGTGGGATCAACCCCAACTTACAAGTTGGGTTCTTTACTTGATAACGATCGCTTATACTTCTTTAGGGAGGTGTAATTTGAACGTATCAAATATTGGCGCCGCTGCCGGGGATTTTGGCTTTTAGATTAATTTTAACTACATTATTGAACTTTGGTTCAAATATTTCCTAATTTACTTTTTGTTTTCTTTTGTCTCTCTCAGGTTCTGACTCCAGTGTATGCCAAGCACACGGAGCCAAGGTGAACCACTTACTCCTTACGATCCAGAGTTGAACCAAACTTTGCGAAGAATGAACAATCAAGGAGTTCAAGTTAATCCTATCGGAGGCAACCTAAGTGATGAAGTTGAGTTGCAACCCCCGAGGGTGGTTAGGGGAGACAACCAGGTTCTAGCTGAAAATCAATTGGGAGATGCAGTGAGGGTGCATGGCCCACCAGGTCCACGACTGCATGACAATTATAGGGGGAACGTATACATTGCTGACTCAGATGGACCTTTTGTCATACCCCCTTTGCCTCCGGGGCACACATTTGTAGTGACCAGTAACTTGATGTAGATGCTTACAACAAGGGGCTTGTTCTCGGGATCTCCATCGGAGGACCCACATGCTCAGATAGCCAAGCTAAGGGTGGTTTGCAAAAGCTGTGTAGGTCGACCAGACTTGGATATGGATGTAATCAGATTGCGAGTGTTCCATGTATCGCTGACAGGCGATGCTGTTGTATGGTTCATTGAGCTCCCTTATAACTCAATATATACATGGGAACAACTGAAGGATGTGTTCTTAGAAAGATATTATCCAGTGTCCAAGAAGCTCAATCACAAAGATAAGGTCAACAATTTTGTGGCATTACCTGGAGAGTCTGTGAGTAATTCTTGGGACAGATTCACTGCGTTTGTAAGAGGTGTGCCGAATCACCATATTGATGATGAGTCGCTGAAGGAATATTTCTATTGAGGGCAGGATGACAACAATAAAGCAGTGCTTGATACTATAGCTGGAGGATCATATGGTGAGTGCACATACACTCAGATTGCAGAAAAACTGAAGAAGATCTCTCGTAACAATAAAGCATGGAGCACTAGGAGATCGGATACTGGGAGAAACACATTTTCCATTCATACTACAAAAAACCAGTCTGCGGATGAGATTCGTGAGGAGATGGCGCAGATAAGGACCGAGTTGGGGTTGGTGTTAAAGCATGTGAGCAGAAGTGCGGAAAAGGTAAATGTTGTGAACTACTTTACTAGAACCCCACAACCAGTTGAAAAGTGTTACTATGAAGAGGATGCTTATGCGGTGAATGATCAGACGGGGGGTTTCCGACCAAACGCCCAAGGATCCAACATGGAAAATTGGTGCCAAGGTCAAGGAAACCAAGGTTGGAACTATGGCAATTACAACCGAGAGGGCCAATATGTCCAGGATGGGAACTTCAATCGCAACAACAACTACAACCGGAACAACTATGGCAACTGAAATGATCGGGGTGGACCTTATGTTCCTCCTCAAAATCGAGAATCTGCTACTAGGGAAGTTGGAGGCAATATGGCGCGTATATAAGATATGATGCAGAAGATGATTAGGAGGTTTGATGCAACTGATGAGAATGTGAAGGAGATGAGAAATGACTTGTATGGTATTGGTCAAATGGTTGATGCCCATGAAGTGTCAATAAAGCATATAGAGCAGCAGATGACTCAGTTGTCTACTAAAGTAAACCCACGTCAACCTGGCACTCTTCCTAGCAACACCATCCAGAATCCAAAGAATGATGGTCATTGCATGGCAGTTACTACTCGAGGGGGTAAGCAAACCATAGATCCATTTATGCCGTCTGTGGTGG
>NW_006238969.1:1395576-1398379 GCF_000226075.1 Solanum tuberosum | reverse complement strand
GCCCATTGGTGTACTCCATGATGTGCTAGTAAAAGTGGAGTCGTTCATCTTTCCAGCGGATTTTGTGATTCTTGACTGTGAGGTTGATTTTGATATTCCCATCATCCTTAGGAGACCATTCCTTCCACATGTCGTGTATTGGTTGATATGGAGAAGGGATAGATGAAGTTCAGACTGAACAATGAAGAAGCAACTTTCAATATTTGTAGGTCTATAAAGTATAGTGGTAAGCTCCAAAATGGTATCTGTTATAACTTACAGAGTTGAGAGTGGAACAGAAGTGCAAATTGAAGAGCGACTCGGTGTTGAGGCACTAGCAGCAGTTATGTTGAATTTCGATAGTGATGGTATTGAAGAGTACGATGAGTTGGTAGCTGCACTAGATAGGTGTGAATATCAGTCAAAACAAAAGAAGATGAATTAAACATGAAGAATCGTGAGTCTCCACTAGCGAGAACATCAATAGTGGAGGCACTGAAATTAGAGCTTAAGGCTCTACCACCACATTTGAGGTATGTATTCTTGGGCAAAGATAAAACTTTGCCGGTCATCATTGCGGCAGATCTAAATGCGAGACAAGTAGAGTTCTTAGTGACTGTGTTAAAGAGGTTCAAGCGAGCTATTGGGTGGACTATTGCGGATATTATTGTGATTCCTCCTGGTATTTGTTCTCACAAAATCCAACTCATGCCAGATCACAAACCTAGTATTGAGCACCAAAGAAGATTAAATCCACCTATGCAAGAGGTAGTTAAAAAGGAGATCATCAAGTGGTTGGATGCTGGAGTTATCTATCCCATTGCAGATAGTAGTTGGGTATGCCCTGTTCAATGTGTGCCCAAGAAAGGTGGGATTACTGTGGTGCCTAATGAGAGAAACAAGCTTGTTCCGATGCGGCCCGTGACTGGATGGAGATTCTGCATGGACAGAAAAGGACTATTTCCCTATGCCATTTATGGATCAGATGTTGGACAGACTTGCTGGTAAGGGTTGATATTGTTTTCTTGATGGTTATTCGGGCTACAATCAAATTTCTATAGCTCCGTAGGACCAAGAGAAGACCACCTTCACTTGCCCTTATGGGACTTTCACCTTCAAACGGATGCCCTTTGGGTTGTGCAATGCTCCAGCAACCTTCCAGCTTTGTATGATGTCAATATTCTCTTATATGGTGGAGGACACTATTGAGGTATTTATGGATGATTTCTATGTGGTAGGTGACTCTTTTGATTGATGTCTGAATCATTTGGCTGAGGTACTGAAAAGTGTGAAGATTGTAATCTGGTGCTGAATTGGGAGAAGTGTCACTTTATGGTGAAAGAAGGGATAGTTCTAGGTCATCGAATTTCTGAGAAGGGCATTGAGGTAGATAAAGCGAAAGTTGAGGTAATATAAAAACTTCCCCCGCCTATCTCTATAAAAGGTGTTAGGAGTTTTCTTGGGCATGTAGGTATTTATAGGTGATTCATCATAAATTTCTCCAAAATTGCATATCCTTTGTGCAAACTGCTCGAAAAGGAGTGTAAGTTCTATTTTGATGATGCTTTTCTTAGAGAATTTGGAGAGTTGAAGGAGAAGTTAGTTAATGCACCTGTCATAATTTCACTAGATTGGGGACAATCGTTTGAGGTAATGTGTGATGCAAGTGGCGTGGCTCTTGGTGTGGTATTGGGACAAAGGCGAGAGACAATTCTTCACCCTATTTACTATGCTAGCAAGGCTCTAAATATAGCCCAGAAGAATTATACTGTGATTGAACCAGAGCTTCTTGCGATGGTTTTCACATTCGAGAAATTTCTATCCTACTTGCTTGGTACCAAGGTCATAGTTCATACTGACCATTCTGCATTGAGATACTCGATGGGAAAGAAGGATGCAAAGCCAAGGTTGATTAGATGGGTATTATTGCTGCAAGAGTTTGATTTTGTGGTAAAAGATAGAAAGGGGACTGAAAATTAAGTTGTCGATCACTTGTCCAGATTAGAGGATGAGGCTATGCTAAAGCTTGGTGATAGGGCTGAAATTAATGATGCCTTTCCAGATGAACAAGTATTGGCCGCTTATCATAAGCTGATTCCTTGGTTCGCATACTTTGCTAATTATTTGGCTAGCGATATTGTGACCCCAGATTTGTCTTTTCACCAAAGAAAAAAGTTTATGCATGATGTGAAGAAATTCTTTTGGGATGAGCCCTACTTGTATCATAGTTGTGCTGATGGGATTATTCGTCGTTGTGTGCCTGAGATTAAGATGTTGAGTGTACTTTAAGCATGTCATTCATCGCTTTTTAGTGGGCATCATAGTGGTATTCGAACTGCACATAAGATTTTGAAGTGTCGGTACTACTGGCCTACTATCCACCAAGATGCTCATGATTTCGCCAAGTCTTGTGATCGTTGCCAAAGAGAATGATGGATTTCAAAGAGGCAAGAGCTTCCTATGAATCCTATATTGGTGATAGAGTTGTTTGATGTATGGGGCATTGATTTTATGGGTCCATTTGTGAGTTCACATGGGATGAAGTATATTCTTGTTGCGATTGATTATATATCGAAGTGGGTGGAAGCAGTTGTGCTCCTCAACAATGAAGGTAAAAGTGTCACCGCATTCTTGAAAAAGAATATCTTCTCCAGATTGGGTACACCGAGGGCGATTATCAGCGATGGAAGTTCCCACTTTTGTAATAAGTTGTTCAAGGTGCTACTTGAGAAATATGGTGCCGGCCACAATGTAGCTACTCCTTACCATCCTAAGACTAGTGGGAAAGTTGAAGTGTCCAACAGAGAGATCAAACAAATTTTGG
>NW_006238969.1:1382967-1395290 GCF_000226075.1 Solanum tuberosum | reverse complement strand
AAGATGAAACGGTATCATGATCAAAGAATTGAAAAGCGAGAATTTGTGGTTGGTGATCTTGTGCTTCTATTCAACTCTAGGTCGCGCTTGTTTCCGGGGAAACTCAAATCCAAATGGACCGGGCCATTTTTGCTCACAAAAGTGCTCTCCTATGGAGCGGTTGAGCTTGAGAACAGTGATGGAACAAGGTTCATGGTTAACGGGCAAAGGATCAAGATCTATCTGGGAAACACATAAAGTGTGCAAGAAGTTGTGAAGGCCTATCATCTTGATAAAGTCTGAGTGATCAAGAGGCATGCGTCGTGCCGCAACGTTAAATCAAGCGCTGCTTGGGAGGCAACCCAATATGTACAATCTAGCCAACGATAGGTTTTTGTTTTCCATCTAGCAGTTTTCTGTGTTTAATTGATTCTCTGTATTAATTTAGATAGATATTTTAGTTTTTTTAGTGTTGGCTAGAATTAGCATAGGGTCTGTAGTCTAAAAAGTGTCCAGAAAATGTAAAAAGAATAGCCTAATGGTTGCTACATATGCAGGTACGCTATAAAACAATCTGCAGAAAATGGTCTGGTGCAAAGGTCTATGGACCCCATCGACGGTCCGTCGATACATCCACAGACCGTGGATGGTGTCCGTAGATCCCAGTAAGCCCCTAAACTTTTCCAAGTGTAAGAGTGGTCTACGGTCCCAATCTACGGACCATAGATCGACCCACGGACTGTAGACGGGGTCTCGTGGGTCCAAAACCCTAATGCTGCCTGACCCGACCCGGATCCCTCCTATTTAAAATCCCCCAAATTTTAAATCATTCTACTTCCCTCCATTTACTGTCAAACCGTTTCATCTCCCTATCCTGCCAATACCAAGGATAGAGCCCTTCTTTAAACCACCACCTTAGTGTTCTTTCAAAGAGAGGAAGTTCGAAGTGTCTCCAATCATGTGCAACATCCACTGTCCATGTACCAGCACTGACTCCTTCATTTCTTCTGCATAAGAATCACTTGTTAGATTTAGGAACCCACTTCAAACGGAGTTCCCAATAACTATCAAAAGTCTTAATATGAAACCTTCTTATCCAGGAGGGCAAACTGTTCTTGTTGAAACGATAATGGGGACCAGGTCCCTTGTGTTCCCTTTTATCATTATTTTCAGATCTGACAAATTTCACATGCTTTTCTTTTGCTCTTATCAGACTCTCACACTTTTCTTTTAGATGACCATTACGCCCACAGTGAGTGGACAATAGATTGTCAGATACAGACACATATTTGTTGTAAGGATTATAGGGAGGTTCTATTGGTCTGCATCCCATCCCTTTCTTTCCATTGAAACCATGATTAGACAGGTTAGAGAGTATCTTAGAGGAATCATTCCACCTTAGAGAGTGGCTTAGATCCTCTTTGATCCTACTCAGATCCTTTCTCAGTTGGGAATTAGTTTCAAGAGAAGCAACTAGCTTAGACTCCAAAATTTTAAGCTTTTCTTCCAATTCTTCCTCAAAGATGCTAAGCTTTCTCTTTCCACTCTCTGAAGTACCAGGATCCTCCTTCGGAGCTATATTGCTAGTCTCTATAGTACCTATCCTTAAGCTCATTTTAGAAACTTAAGACATGAGAGTTGAATTCTCATCCTCACACACATTCAATTTTTCATTTAACATTAAGTTTTAGTGGTTCGTTCATCAACGGAATCAATAAGTAGGGCAGCAAGTTTCCTCAATTTTTCAAAATGAAAATTTTCTAAATCATCCTTAAGATCAAAGAGGGTTACCTCATCTGGATCTTCCTCATCATTGACTTAGCCATCATGGAGAAAATGGAGTTGAAAACATTTTCATCATCTTCAATGGCCATCATTGATACATCTACATGGCTTTCTGCATCTTCTTCTGACTCACTTGAATCATCTCCCCAAACAGTAAAGGCTTTTCTCACCAACTGATCAGCATGAGCCTTCTTCTGAACATTGTTTGGGACCATGTCCCTCTTGCGAGGTTTGAAGTCATGAGTTTCCTGCCTTTGACTGGGGCATTCCTCATAAAGTGACCAGGCTTCCCACATTTATGGCACAGATCATTTGCAGTAGCAGTTCTACTAGTAGAGGCTTTCTTTTGGAAACCCCCATGCTTCTTTATGATCTTTTGAAATCTTCTAGTGGCATAGCCATCTCATCCTCCTCCTCAGTCACCTCACTTTGAGATGTTTTCAAAGCAATGGACTTCTCCTTCGTTCCATCCTTCAAAGTCATCCCCTGCTTCTTGTTCATCTCGTAGGTCTGAAGATTCCCAATTAGTTCATCCATGGAAAGAGTCGTTAGATCTTTGGCTTCTGTTATGGCATCCACCTTGCTTTCCCAAGATTTAGGAAGCACTTTAAGGATCTTGTGAATTTTCTTGCTGACAGGAATAGGCTCACCCAGGCCTCTCAGCTCATTGGTGATAGAGGTGAATCTTGAGTTCATTTCAAAGATGGTTTCCCCTTCCTTCATGCTGAAATTTTCGTACTGAGTGGTGAGCATATCAACCTTGGACTCTTTCACTCACTGGGTTCCTTCATGGGCTGTTTGAAGACAGTCCCAAATTTCTTTGGCAGTCTCACAAGCGGATATTTTGTTGTATTCATCTGCTCCAATTCCACATACCAGAATCTTTTTTGCCTTGTAGTTCTTTTCAATCCTTCTCATGTCTGCCTCATTGTAGTCTTTTCTGGTTTTGACAACAGTATTGGTAAGCTCTCCATCCTTCACCTCCTTAGTAGGAATATATGGTCCATCAAGGATAATATCCCACAACTCAGAGTCCTCATCGTTGATGTAATCGTGCATTCGATTCTTCCACCATCCATAGTGTTGGCCATTGAAACGAGGTGGCCTGGTAGAAGATTGTCCTTCCTCCATGTTGGGTGGAGTAGTCATTCCTTCAAGATCTTTTCTTTTCTTGGTGTTAACCAAACTGAAAAGTCAAGCTCTGATACCACTTGTTGGAATGTATGCGTTGACCTATGTAAATGGGACCAGGTCCTAAACACAATTACAAAAATAAACAGTAAAGAACAAATGCTGGAAGTAAAGATTGACAATCAACTTTACGTGGAAACCTCCTTGCTCAAGGGAGTAAAACCACGACCTGGCCTGCCAGGACTTTTCAAATTGCTTTCACTAATCTTCTCAAGCAAAAGTAAAAGACAGTTTACAAACTGAGATTAGCCTACTAATCCCAACTCTAAGCAATACCTCCTATTACTTAGCTAAGCCAGAGCATATACAACACTGCCCACTATACTAATCCTAACCGATTAGTATAGACTTTAGAGTAAGAAACTAAGTTACCCTTAACCTAGTTCATACAATGATTCATATAAGTTTCAAACATTTCTGTCACAAGTGAAACGAATCTTACAATATAAGCACTATTACTAGCAAACAAATGCAGCTGGTACTGAAAGCAAATAGAAGCACTTCTATCAGGTACCTTGCTGTTTTGAAGCTTGAAAGTATCTCTCTTTGAATGAATAATTGACTTGTTGTTTGTGAGTTGAATAAATTAGACAAGAAGAATTATTATCCAATGTACAAACAACCTCGTCGTTTCTGATTGGTGAAGTACTCTGGTCCTTCACCAACTTTTTGACGCGGACAGCTTTTACAGCTGTACATCAATTTGACAGCTGGACGAGTATTCATACTCTACAGAGGACCAGGTCCCTGCCCTTGTGAGGAGATCATCAAAACATCTAGGAGCATAAATCTTTATCAGTATTGCACGTACAATAGTACGATCTTTTGTTTTTATTAAAAAAATCAATGGATGTAAATATAGTACGAAAGATATTCTAGTAAATATCATTATAATTTTTCATAGACAGTGATATCGATAAGTATGTTAAATTTTTATTGTAATTAGTTCCTTGTTTGGATGGTTGTTACATGTTGTAATGTATTGTATTGTTAATTTAAATAAAATATGTGCTTTGATTGATGCTTAAATTTTATTGTATCATATAGTACAATTAATTCATTGTTAGGTGACAACAAAAAATCTTGCAACGACTTATTTGGTGTGTCGCATCACTATCTTAATATATTAACTTATCACCTTCAGATGTTATATATTTGAAAAATAAAATATTGACTTACCTCATTAGTAAAGGAATTGAGTACCTACCGGCTACCATATTATACATAATCTAAGAGTCTTATATAAGGAGCACCTCTGTTAGTTGCTATGTTTTAGGACTGCATCCCTTTATTTATTTACTGTAGTAAATTAGCTTTAGTTTTTCTCAAATAACTTCTTTACCTTGTCTTTAGGAGTTTGTTTATCTTCAGCAGCTTTGTTGATGATATATAGGTCCATGAAGTTAGTTTTTTATTAGTTATGTAAGTCTTCTGCAGTGAAATAATATTTTACTTTCGACTAAAGTTCTCTCTTCTATCTTATTCTTCATTGCTTTGCAGTTCTTATCTTTCATTATTTTTAAGTTCTCTTTTGTTCTTTTGACCTTGTGGAGAAGTTTAATAGTTTTCAACATGTGGATTAGCGAATTGAACTTGATAATCTGATAAGAGTTATAATTAGCTTCTAAAGAAAATCTTTTATGTTTCTAATTTTCTACAAGATATGATGATCAATCTGCATAGACAAATTGACAATCAGGAGCAGAAATATTTAATGGCATTATAAAGAGTTAATCAAAATGAAGTTAAAATAAACCATACCGCAAACAATTTATCATAGTCCTCTAGTAATGTGATAACTATAGCTTGAGCATGGTTGGCTGCTGCAGCTGCCTGTATAAGTTGAACAGAGCCATCATTGCCCATTTCAAAATCACTTTCTATCTCACATTCCCCATCTAGAAGTGGCCGAAGAAGTAAAGGAGCCATGCAAGCTGCCACTGCTGGTGTGCTCATTCTATTCTCAATTTTGTGCGATACCACAGTTTGCATCATCATAAGAATCCTGATCAACACAGGTAAAAATAGCACGTGAGAATTGCAACTCATACATTGATCTACGAAAGCAAAAATAATTTTAGAAAACTTCTTTTTTGGGAGAAATACATATATAGATAGGCAATCTTTTTTCTCATTACAGAGTCAAGGACTAATACAATAATTCCTAACGTGCACCTTATAAAAGATGATAGTGAGCCATTTGATGATCCCGGGATACAGGAGGTTAATTATTGGCAGATTAAATTATCTCACTATGATGTCCAGATATTGCTTTTACAGTAAGTGGCATTAGTCAGTTTATGTATGCACCTACAGTCAAACATCATGCCGCTCTTAAACAAATTCAATTACTTGACTGTTCTGCATATACAAGTTGGACTGAATCCAAAAATAATAAAATATTTACTAAAGGATATTTGTATCTCTATTGGTTGGAACTTGATATCATGGAGAAGCAAATTTTTTAATTTAGATCATCCAAATGGGGTTGAAGCATCCTACTCCAACAAACTTTGGTGTGATAATAAAGTTAATAGCCTCAAAGCTTGTGTATCATGAAAGAACTGAACATATTGAGGTTGACTGCCATTACATTCTTGAAAAGATTCAAGAAAACTTTATTTACATTGGCTACGTGAGTCAAGTGAGCAATTAGTTGATTTGTCCACAAAGGCATTAAAAATAGAGCTCGATTTGATTACTTTTGTAACAAATCGGTCATGATAAACATCTATAATCCAAACAGCCTGATGGAAAGTTTTATAGAATCTGTATTTACTAGGCCAAAGTTGTCTTTCCTTGTATTTATTATTAGTATACCTAATTTCTAGGGATACTCATCATATGTATACTATCGAATGCTTTTAGTAAATGATAAGAAGCTCTTCTCCAAATCTCTTTCGATTACAATTGCAAATCTAATGACACTGAAATAGAATAGATATACAAACATGTGGCTAAGTATCTCTAGTGCATAGAGCTCGGCTGGAAATTCAAAGTTTTGAGCTAGAAAATCAAAAACTTAACAAATATGATAATAGAAAGTGGTATGTGAGAAGCACTAAATGGTGATAAATTAATAATAGGTAACAAGAACCTCTGTAACAAACGACGATTTGGTTCTGGAAATGTGTCACATATGGCTGAACGCATGCAATTGACTCTTGTGGCACGCTCAGTTCCTGACAATAATCATACATACATTTTGTTGAATTGTCCAAATTTAACACTCAATAGAAATGATAATTATCCATGATCAGAAAGAAGGCCACAAAATAAATTGTCAACATACTCCAACATACATTCAATCAAGGATAAAGTTATTATCAAGAAAAAAAGGTTTTATTTGAAACGTTATACTGACTTATTATGAGACGGTTGGGGCTTACAGAGTATAGTAATTAGTATATTTCTTGTGTGAAATGCCTAAGACATGCCCTTTATAAATCTCCAGTAAGATCAGCACCAACCTGAAGATCGATATGAACATTTAACATGACAATGTCTGTTTTTCACCTCTTTCTTACTCCATTCATATCATTTATAGGTTTCGGTTTTATAGGTTGTTTACTTCCTTGGCACTATGTTTAATGTTGGTGAAGAAAAATATGTTAAACGAAAAGGCTTCAAAAGAATGTGTTGACGTTAAGTTCATACATTTTCAGAACAATTTTAAAAGAATAAGTTTTATTTAGGCAGTGGAAAACAAGAAAATTACTAAACATTATCCCCATAGCAAACTTAGACTGAAAATAATGCATTACATAGAATTAACACTTGATGTCATGGTGGTCTACATCAAAAGATCTATGGTCCATAAATATCTACACATTTTGTTCAAGTGTTGATCATCTCATCTAAAAACTTAAACGTTAGTGAGAGCACACTTTAATTTTATTAATAATATCTCTAATATTCCCCTCACCTTGATTCTTTTTCATCAGTCAAACACATAGAAATAATTTTTAATATTGGGTGATTGTGAGACTCGAACTTAGGACCTCTGTCTGCTCTAATGACATGTTGAAGTGTGTGACTTTCTCAACTAAATGCTTAAGCTATTGAGATAGCACACTCTAATTTACTTAATTATATCTCTAACACAATGTGATGCAAAGATTCCAATTGAAGAACTCGATCAATCGTGTCATTATATTCAATGAATAAAGTATTTTAATGTGTAACCTTTACAATAATCCTAGATAGTAGTCAAATACTTGTATATACAAGTCTTAATTTATATGACACTTTTATTTTGGAATTGTTGAAGCTTGTTATCCTAAAAAAAAACTTAAGTTATTACAAAGAGAAATTGTATTTACTTAGTTATCACTTCAACATGCCAGTCACATGCAAGCTTGATTCTTTTCAATGAGGCAAGCACATGGATATTTTTTTAATTAATAATGGTGGCGATAAAATTAGACACTTCACCTTGCTTTCTCTGTACCATGTTAAAGTATGCACTATCTCATTGAAAATCTTTATCTATTAGGAAGAGTACACTTTAATTCAAATGTCTAAAAGGCTTGACACCATTCAATCCTTATACAACTTTTACAGCTTCCAAGAATTCAAATTAATTAAATTATTGAAAAGTTGTATATGATGTTTTCTCAATGAGCTAACTTTCTCACTTTTGTAATTTCTTCCACTATCACAAATATATATGATTAGCATTTTAAGGCCTAGTCAAAAAAATATATAAAATATAATGGATGGAGCATGAAAAAACATTTCTTTTTCTTGTATAAGATATGAGATAAAAATATACGAAATGCTTCCAAGAGGGCATTGCAGCAAGACGCAGGAACTGGAGATGATGGTAACTCCCGCAAAATGTACTGAAGATAAGATAGAAATTAGAGAAGAAAATCATGACAAACATCTAGCTTAATAGTACTTGTGTTTAACATAGTATACCTTGACACAATCACCAATAACATGTGCATCCTCATCTGGAGAAAACTCACTTTTCCCTGAGTTAAAAAAAACAAAATGATCAAGTGAATTTCATTTCAGTTGATACCCATATTGCACTTCTGCATCTTTTTTTTATGCAACGCCTAGTACGAGCCACCCTCACTGATTTATGATCTCTCGTGGATGTTGCTTATTGGATCGTGGTGAGCTCTTGGCGTCTGGAGACTTGCCGCTTTCCCTGTTTTATACAGCCTATGTATTTTGTGTTTTGATTAGACAGATCTTTTGGATATAGTTCATTTCTGCTATGTTGCTTGGACTCTTCAAAAATGTCAAGAGGTGCATGTCAGATTCGCCAAAAGTAGTGCATTTTTGGGGAATCTGACACGGGTGCGGCATCGAAAGTGAATAGTCCGCACAACTTAGCCTTTCTGTACTTAGACGCTCTTGTACTAGTGACACCAGGTTCGAGATTTGGTTCTTATGTATATTCGTCTTTCTTGGTCACTTTTGAGCTTTATTGTAAATTTTGTACCGTTATGTACATATCTATGCTATGGACCTATTCTATTTCTATTTTTCTTTTGCATTGTTATATTCTAGTCTTAACTTATGGCTTGTTGTTTGGATTTTGGCTTGCCTACTGGGGATCTAATGTTAGGTGCTATCATGGTCCGATTTTATATCGTGACAAATACATTGTCAATGGATCAATTTCCTTGTTGTATTATTCCAAGAATAAGAGCTAATTGTCGGTGTACAAGTAAATCTATATAAGGAAACACAATTAGAAAAGATCCCTAAATATTTCTAAGATCTCTAATATCTCTACCTATGATTATGCTATGAATACTATGCATAGATATGCCTATGTACATTTTATAGCAGTGTCCAACCCCATGCCATGAGGATGATTGAACAAGCTTTTGGCCATGCCTGTTGAATTCTCTATGATTGTTTGTTGGAGTATTCACAACAAACATTGAACCAGAATCTTGCCTAGGAAATTGAAACAAGATTTTTATTGAAAGAAGATGAAGTAGCTTGTGTCAGGGAATGTGATATTATATGCCAAATTAAAGGTGAAAACATGAAAATGTTATGCATCTAACAACTTTCTTCAATCCAAGCTAGGGAATGTTATGCTATTTTGATTACATCAATAATATAAAATGAGAGAAGAAAGAAAATAGCAGTAAACAAACCGCGTTCATATTCTCGTATCCGACGTTCCACATTTTCAACATCTGCTGCTTGTCGTAAGATTCCTTCAACTCTAACTCCTGACAAAACATAATTACCACATTATATTTCTTATCATCCAATTAATACAACTACAATCTTTATCCTTTTTTTCTTATTGTTTATTCTAATTCAAATTACTCTTTTTTACATTCATTAATTCAAATTTAATTTAAACAGGAAGAAAAAAGATATTTATAATATGAGTAGGATAGTTCATATTAAGAGAAGGTTAGGGGTGTTTGCAAATGACAATATTGTGAGTGCACCAAGAATTAGGCAATTTGTTTAACAATAACATTATGATCATGATGCATTCAATTTACTTCCAAAACTATTTTTGTTCACAATCGATCACATTAATTATATTGTTTATGAAGTTAGTATTGTTACCAAATTTATATCTACAATCAAATTAAACACAAACAAGCTTTGGAACATTTGTTGTATTACTTTATTTTTTCAGTTTTAGATAAATGAGTTTATTAGATTTTATAATCTGGATTCTTTTGTTTAAATTCTCTCTTCTATATATACTCAATTTTTAAAACTTATTTACTCCCTAAAGAAATAAGAAGAAACCGATTTTTCTATTTTTGTGTGTATTTTTATAATACTATTAAACTATATAATTTCAATGACATCGATCTTTCATTTGACTAAACAAGAGGGACCGCCAGCATGGACTAGACTTAAAAAACCAAAATTTGATAATTCAATGTGACAAGATCAGAGATGGTTGAAATTATTGAAACGTTATTATAATGTGGCATTAATGTATAGTCTTTTTCAAAGTATCTTGAGAAGACTCTAGAAATAATTAGAGTAGATAAGGTTGTTACTGCGGTTCCCAACAATACTAATGAAAATGTTAAAGTAGGTGATATGTTGAACATAGTGTACACATAAATTTATTAACTCCAAGTATAGCTTACTATATAAAATTTGATCGATGTTCGGTCATATTTTCAAGGAAAATCCTTTATTACAATATTTTCTTAGACAGTTTAGGTAGATAAAATGTATGCGTCCACTAATGGTCACTGGACCAGGTCCCTTAACAAAAAATAAGAGCAGAATGTAAATAATTCAAGGCAAAACGGACACAAGGATTTTACATGGATACCCCTTACTCAAGGGACGAGAAAACCATGACTTGTTTCACCAGGATTTCAACCCAAACATCATTTCACTCAAAACGGAGCAAAACTTCAGATTACAAACTCTTGTAACCTAGGAATTAAACTCTTAATCCCTTCCCCCTTACTGTAGCAACTCTACTACAAGGGAAACAAAGCAATAACTATATTGCCCACTAAACCAATCAATTGTAGTTGATCTAGACTTCAAAAACCCAAAAAGGCTAACCCTAACCACCCACTCAGATCTCAAATATAAGAGAAGAAAACAAGCAGCAACTCTACTGCACTAAGAAACCACTCAGTGGCCACTACACCAACTAACTCTACATGATATAGACTTCAACAACTCGACATAGCTAACTCTAGCTAGAAATCAGAAAGCTCAACAAGAGCTTCAAAGGATCTCATTCCTTTATAGATTAGGAATAGATCATACAAGATGAAACACTGAAAAAATACACTCTAACAACAACGAACAATGCTAACTCTATCAAGTCCCTTGTTGTTCTTCGAGAAATAATTCCTTGAGAGAATTGCTTTTTCTTGTGAAATTTCTGATTTCAAAAAGCTTGTTTTCTGTCAAAGGAGAATGAATATATTATAAGATAGGCACAAACACACAAAGCACTCCTATTGGGTGGGGCCTGCTCGGTTGTGGGAGATGCACACCAATCACAATAGATATTGCAAAGTTGCAAGCTTTTTGGACATCTGCTGCAAAGTTGCAAGCTTTTTGGACATCTGCAATTTTTCTTGTACTGAAATCTCAGCTTCTTCTGGGATCAAGTCCAAAGTTTGTTTTCAATCATCAAAGCTTCAGATACCTAGACACAACTTTAAATAACAATTTTTCCCCTCTTTGATGATGATAAACTAATATTCAACCTTCTTCAACAAATTTTATCCCTTTGTTTCATCACTCCCCCTTTTACCAGTTCCTATATTATCATATACAAACCAGGTCCCTCGACAAGACTATAACAGAAACAGTCCCCCATATCAACAAGGTCAAATCCAATAATAATTTCCTCCTTTTTCATCACAAAAAATATATGCATTAACCCAAGCAAAAAGAACCGCAGAGACAGTCAGTAGAACCAAGATCATACTTCATTTAACATAGAAAGAAAACATTCAAGGCCACATAGTTACAGACGAAAGAGAAAAAAAGAAAAGGGAAATTAGGTCTGGAGATAGGAAATTAAGAGGAGGAGGATTTAGAGGTTAAGGATTTGAGAACAAACAACAGACAAACAGCAGCCTCTTCATGGCTTTTTAGGAGCTTCTCCTGCAATTTAGTGTTTTTGGCTGTCAGTGCTCTTGTCTCATCCCTTAGAGTATCTACCTTAGCTCCATCTGGCCCCTTAGTCAGAGATTGTTGAAGCTTTGCATTCAAACAAGCGATCTCAGCTTCTTTGTTTGTGAGAGTGACGTTCATGACTTCTAGTTCAAATTTCAACTGTTCATGCATCGTTAAAAGTTCTGACACTATGCTCTTTCTCCCATCCCTACCTTCAATACACTCACACTCCACAAGAGTAGTGATATACCGTGAGTTTACGGTATTTCTAATACATTTCACTTACCAGTTGTGTGTGTCTAGGGCCTTTTTATATTGGTTTTTATGTGTTTTTATCATGTTTTGCAGGAAAGATGTTCAGGCGCGGAAGTATAGAGACAGCTGAAAGAAATGCAGAAACAGGGCATTCACGGAGGTGATCTACGGACCGTAGGTCCATTCACGGTCCGTAGGTGATGACCGTAGATCAGCAGGCATGGTATTGAGGACAAATCAGGGAAATCTGACCAAGTGTGGAACCACGGTGTCCATTGACGGTCCGTAGATGGATCTACGGACGGTACTGTGTATCCGTAGATTGATACTATGAGGGTTCCAGTACATGATTTATGAAGATTCTAAGTATGGAGCTACGGAGGGGATTGACGGACCGTAGATCGATCTACGGTCTGTACTGCTGGTCCGTCGTATGCTTCAGAGAAGCTGGATTTTTGGAAGCTGAAATATTTTCTAAGTCCTGACTGACGGAAGGGACTTACGGA
>NW_006238969.1:1381682-1381959 GCF_000226075.1 Solanum tuberosum | reverse complement strand
GTGGGATCGACCCCAACCTACAAGTTGGGTTCTTTACTTGATAACGATCGCTTATGCTTCTTTAGGGAGGTGTAATTTGAGCGTATCAAATTTTGGCGCCGCTGCCGGGGAAATTGGCTTTTAATTTTATTTTTAACTACATTATTGAACGTTAGGTAAATATTTCGTAATTTTACCTTTTCTCTTTGTTTTTGTCTCTCTCCGGTGATTGAGAGATGCAGTGAGGGTGCATAGTCCACTAGGCCCACGACAACATGACAACTATCTGGGCAACATC
>NW_006238969.1:1378693-1381582 GCF_000226075.1 Solanum tuberosum | reverse complement strand
GTTACGACTTGGGGGTGCTCCCGGGTCGTGACAGATAAACATGAAAATTACAACTCCCTTGGAACGATAGATAGTGATTGTGTAGCACTATTGTATGTGATTGTAAATCTATATGTTAGTTTCGACTTAGGGTTCCACAGCTAATCTAAATTGTTTGGTAAAATGATCAGTCGGAACCTTAAGAATGAAGAACTAGCATAATTTAATGTTGTAAATGCATGATGAGATTGTGTTAATGTTGAAAACTAAGGCCAAAAGTGTATGATACCTGGCACAGATGGCATCCATGATACCCCATCTACGGAACGTAGATTCATCTACGGACCGTAGATGGGGTTCGTAAATGGATGCACAGGAAAAATTCACTAAGTGTGAAACCACAGATGTGGACTACGGTCCGTAGGTCCATCCATGGACCGTTCTGCACTTCCGTGGTTTCCATCTGCGACCTATATAATAGGCCCCCTGATCCATGGAAGAGATCCACTGACCGTAGATCCGTCTACGGAACGTAGGTCTCCTCCGTGGATGACCACTGTAGCATCTGTCTAAATTTTTTATGTGGACTTAGTTGAGGGTTGTTACCAATTCTAAAAGTTTTTTTTGTTGCGTATGGTTAGTTGTTGCACTAATATCGTTCCCGCAGGTATGATGGCACCCAAGAAGCTGGTCACCTACTCAAAACGGGGCAAGTCCAAATCTGTTGCCCCAAGTTTCCGGTTAATCGATGAGGACAAAGACACCGACACAGATCCAACATATGTTCCTCTCAACCCTCAGACTTCTCGCACTGCACCTCGAGGCACCAGAGGCACCCCCCGGAAGGTGTTTCCCGACGTAGTCACTGTCTCGCAGTCTGATGAGGAGCACACACTGATCGGATCACCAACTGGGGCTGCTTCCAGTTCTGAGGGGTCGATGTCCGGGCCTGAGTCCGCCCATGCTTCAGGCTCCGAGTCTGCCCATCCTTCAGGATCTGAGCCTGACCATGCTGCAGGGTCCAATGCTAAATCAGCCACAGAATCTGGTGAGAATGATCAAGCAGCCTCGTCTGATGAGGCAACTAGCTCAGAGTCCATACCTGTACCACGGAATGATGACCCCACTCCAGTGGCCGGCGAGCCAAATAGATGGTGCGTAGAGGGCCAATGGCAAATATATCGGGATGCCAAGATGATAAATGACAAACAGTAAATGGCCCGACTTATTACAGAGGAGCGCAGAGTCCTCACAGGGAGCTTGCACACTGTCCCAGACATCCACCGACTGTTTAACTTTCATAAGTGTGACTGGATGGCTCGAGACCCAGGGACGTATAGTGAGGAGATTGTGCGAGAGTTCTACGCCTCATATGCCGCCACTCTCCGCGGTTCAATTACCAAGCGGTCAAAGCCCTTAGCCCAAGATCCTCTCACTTCCACTATGGTCCGGGGTTGTCCGGTGGACATATCACCTGCCACCATTAGCCGTTTTCTCTATGGTCCTACCACGGGTCACTCTTGGTCTCTTAACACTTCAGAGTTTGATTACCGATGGGACATAATACGGAGTGGCGCATTCCAGAGGAACGCTGAGCAGCGAGAGGCCGTTCTACTATGGTTGGCCAGGTACATTGTTGCAGATGGCGAGCGTGCAGAATGGGTTGCCGCTCCACGGTTGGGCATCCGGAAGGCCACATTAAATTTTGTGGCCAAGTTCTTCTGGCTGCTGGTACGTAACAGAGTGTCGCCTACAAAAGCTGATAATCAAGTCACTTGGGACAGAGCGATCATGGTTGCAACATTGGTAGCAGGAGTGGAGATCGACTTTGCCCGCATGCTGCTGGCAGAGATTCACGAGAGGGCTTTCAGGACCTCCACTACTTACCCTTTCCCATGTCTAATTATTCATTTGTGCAGGGACTCTAGAGTGTCGATCTGGCATTCTGACAAGTTAGTCCACCCTACAAGGGCATTGGACATCGACCTTATTCGAGATGAGGCGAATGTGGCAGCACCTCGCAGAGAGCCCCAGATTGAGGTACCTCCCTTGGGTACCGATCTTGCAGACACAGTGGGGCAGGCACAAGGCGGTGACCCCATTATCCCAGACCACACTGACACTGTCCCGGCCTCTTCTTCTCAGGCAGCTAGTATGGCTCCTAGCTCTTCCCGGTCCACACCACAATTAGGAGCTATTGTTGTCCCATTGGCCAGAGTACAGAAGTTAGCGGCTCAGATGGCCACACTACTGCATCACATCCAACCGTGAATGCAAAAGTCGATAGCTGAGTCCGAGGCGAGGATGGAGCACAGGATTGAGGGGATGATGGACCGAAAGGTCCAGGCTGTTAATAAGCGGCTTGATGCCTTCGAGTTGCGAGTTCTCGAGCGATCAGCACCGGCCACAGATCTATCTGCTTTGCAGGCTGACTTAGCCGGCTCCGGACTGACTTTGATGCCATTCTTATTGCACCTGCAGTTGAGACTCAGGCTGCTCCTACTGCACTGGCTGATGATACAGTGCTTGATGCTCTATTCAGTGGGACCGCCGAGGAGAGGCCTGCACCGACACATGCCAAAGGCAAGCGGCACTGTTCTCATCGCACGGAGGAAGAGAACGCTCATAAGAGGCAGCGCCGGCAAGAGAAGGAGGCTAGGAGGGATTCGATTGTAGACGAAGAGTTGCGCCAGCAGAGGGTGCGTGAGAGAGTTGCAGGGGCATCGAGCTCTGTCCCAGTTGCAGAGGTTCAGCCTGTTGTGAGGGATGTTGTGAGCACCACTGATGGTGCGGTGAGATTGATGTAGAGCACTACTGAGAGTGCTATGATTGCAGATGTGGGCACTACTGAGGGTGTCACCACCACTGTTCCAGCGGGCTCCGGGAAACCGGACCCCCCTACTTGTTGAT
>NW_006238969.1:1361283-1375808 GCF_000226075.1 Solanum tuberosum | reverse complement strand
GTTTATTATTCTCTTTACGTAAGTTCATGATTTCTTCATCTAATATTATGAATTGTGTTCTTGCTATTATGGGTAACTAAACTTCATAACTAGGGTTGTGGGATCCATGAGTGATTAACAAAGTATGAATAGTAAATAAATAATTCTTGAATAGTGTTTTGCATGCATTGATAATTCTTTCGTTTAAAAGTCTTTTTAAAGAGTGCACGCGTTAGAACTCGCCTTGTTGCTACTTGCCGGTTCAAGGAGGTAATCAACAAGAAAAGAATTATCAACATAGATTTAGTGTGATACTATCTAATAGGCTAGTGTCGATTGGTGCGAAGTAATAACTAAGCCAAACATCGATTATGATGTCTAATATGAGATAAAGGTAAGGGTTAGTAAATTATACACACGTAGCCGGATCAAGGTGCGGGGTGAAATTCTCTAGATGCCGGACGAAGGATTTAGAGATACATAACTTATCACGTTGCATGTAATACACTAGGAAAGGATTGCGGTTACTAGAATTACTGCGTTATGAGCTTGTGGTGAACAAGTATACCCTAGTTAATTTTCTCATCTTGATAACAACCGAAATTGACTTTTGTTTATTGATTAGAGATACATAACTTATCACTTCTCATCTAATTTCCAAAAGGTTCTGGAGAAGACTCTACTCTCTTCCTTTCTGCTATTTCCTTTAGCCTTTTTGATGCAGCCAATTTCTTGGTTGATTCTCCCATTTTTAGAGGGCTCACTCTCTTTAACCGATTCTTCCGTGTCCTAGGAGACTTGGTGGAGCTGATGTTCAAGTCTGCTTCCTTTTTGTTTTTACAACAACATTCATATCGCCGTGTGTTGTTTCTACTCCCCTATTCAGATCGATATACTACACCAGGTCTTCTTCCATAATCATTTTCCTGCATTGCCTTCTATTACACCGTGTTTGAGCGTTGTTCGATTCCATAGCATTACTCATGAATTTTTGAGCTGAACTCTTGGTGGGATACGTCTTTCCTTTCTTCTTAGTCTCATATGATACATTTTCCTTCCATTTGGAGATAGAAACCATTCTTCTTTGCATGCTCCACTTGAGGGGTTTGTCATCGTCATCGTTATCTTCATCCTTGTCCTTTTCTTAAGAAACCACATAAGAAACAAACTTTGTTGACTCACGAACTTCAGATGTTGGAGTTTGTTTTTACTCATTTTCCTTATAAATTGTGTATCATTCTCATCCTCATATTCCGCTTCAACATGTTTTTTTCACAGAATGGAGGACATGTCCTCCTTCATTTGAGTAAAACTTTGCACAACCAGATCCTCAAAAGCGGCAAGAATGTTTGACCAACCAGTCCTTTTATTTGGAAGTTCTACTTCAGAATACTACTCAGATATCGTATAACCTAGAGGACTAGGTTGAGATTCAATGCAAACAAGGACTTCACTCACAAACTTAGCATCAAACTTAACAGATCCCTCATGAGATGAGTGATGAGACACATTCAAATCTAGAGTATGTGAGTGAACAAAATAGTCTTCTTTTGAAGGAGTTTCATCAACAGGTTGCATATGAGTCTCAAGGGAAGGATTATATGATGCTTCAACTGTAGGAATAGTTGAAGGAGGATTTGGAAGAACTTAGTATCTAGTGCTTCTTCTCCTTCGACCGAGTTATTTGCTCTAACGGGGTGGCGAACATGAAAGGGTCAATTCCATCTACAACCTCTATCTTTCAGCAGTAGGAACAAATGGTGTAGCCATATTAAGAGGTTGATTGGAAGAGACGAAAAAATGAGTTTCTCTTTTGAGAACTTTAGATTTGAGATATTTGAAGAAGGTTTTGAAATCTAGTGAGAGAATTTTGAAAGAAGAGAAGATGTTTAAGTAGACATGAAAAGATGCATCAAGTCCCCTAAAGAGTGGTCTCGTTTGGTTTTCAAAGGAGACAATAGTCAGAAGTCGGGATGACTGACACGTGGCATGAGCAATGGTTCTCAGTCATAATTCGAAATGCAATGTTAAGAATGTTTACCTTTAAGGTAGGACCGGGTCCCTCTTACAAAGGTATAAGACTGAATTTGCTTAAACAAACATAACTGAAAACGAGGATACCTACTTCAGCGTCCTTAGCTTCACTTTGTTTCTCTTGAGCAGGTCCCAACTTAGATATTAGTATCCCTAGTTCTCTCATGATGAACATGACACTTGGCATCATTGAGTGCACCTGTTTTGTTTCATTACAAACATACTTTTTTTGTTTGGAAAGATGTTGCCAATAGAAACACTTTCACACCGAAATGTCTCAAGAAAGGAAGTTTCAGTAACTTTTGTCAAGTGTTTTTTGCATTCATTTCCCATGACTCTAGAAACTGACTACTATTACCTCCTTTCACTCAAACTAAGAATTATGTGTGAGTCTTGGGAACCGGAGTTCCCAATAAGGGGACAGAGGGAAGATAAGAATGTTTCTGTCCAGTGAGGCAATTTTGTTTCTTCAAATTAGAACCAAAAGCAAGACTCAGTTTCCTATTTTGCCAGCTTCTCTGACTATCATAGTTTGAAAAGCTTTCTTCATGTCTCTTCAGAACCGAACCATACCCTTTGAGATAGTCACTATGACCACGGTGTGCACACCTTAAGTTGTGAGAAACTGAGACATATTTATTGTGAGGAGTGTATAGAGGATAAGTTTTCACACTGCTCGAACCACCTTTTCTGTGGTTTACCCGACTTGTTTCATTGACGGCCATCTTTGAGACAGACATCTGATTGAAAGATCTATTTAATTCCTTATTTTACAAACCAGGTCCTTCTTCCACATGACATTTCCCTTGATGGCTTCAGTCATATAAGCATGTTCAGACCCTTCAGATTCGTTTGAATTACTTGAGGAATTTTCCCAGAGGTCCAAGGCTTTCTTATCTTTATGACCAGTAGTTTCTCTTCTCTCTGACCTGCTAGCAAGCAGGCCCCTTATTTTATCTTTACCTTTAAAGATGAGACGATTTTTATTTCTGTGCATCTCATGGATTTGAAGACGCTCAAACAAAGCATTTATCGTCAGTATTTCTACGTTTCTTGCCTCATAGACCACATTAACCTCATCAGTCATAGATCTAGGAAGAACTTCTAGTATCTTCCTGGATTGTTTGCTTGAAGCAATAGGTTCTCCCAGGTAGAAAATTTCATTTGTAATTGTAGAGAATCTAGTGCACATTTCTTGAATAGATTCACTTTCTTTCATGGTGAAGCTTTCAAACAAAGTTGTAAGAGTATCTACAATACATCCCTTCATCTTTTCAGTTTCTTCATAAGATATTTTCAAACAATCCCGGATTTCCTTAGCAAAATCACAAGATGAAATTAGATTGTTCATTTCTCCAATACCATAGATTAATAGCTTCTTGGCGTTGTGATTCTTCTCAATTTTCCTTTTGTCAGTCTTACTGTATTATTGTCTGGCTTTGGAAATAACCTTTGTGAAATCCCCATCCCTTACATCGATAGTGGGCACATAGGGACCATCAGGAATAAAATCTCATAGCTCACTATCCTCGGTCATCATATAGTCATACATACAAATTTTCCTTCATATATAAAATTGTCCACAAAAGAGAGGTTCCTAGTATGTGACTGACCTTCTTCTAGATTTAGTGGAGTTGTCGTACTCACATGAATTTCTCTCTTGGTGTTAACTAGATAGAAGGCCCTTACTCTTTGACCAATTGATAGAATGTATGCATCTACTATGGTCACTGGACCAGGTCCCTTAAAAGAAAATAAGGGCAGAAAGTAAATAAGTCAAGGAAAAACAGACACAAGGATATTATGTGGAAACCCCGTTCCTCAAGGGAGGAGAAAACCACAACCTGTCTCACAGAATTTCAACCAAAACTCCATTTCACTCAAAATGGAGCAAAACTTCAGATTACAAACTTTTGTAACCTAGGAATTAGACTCTTAATCCCTCCCCCCTTACTGTAGCAACTCTATTACAAGGGAAAATAAGAAATAACTCTATTGCCCACTAAACCAATCAGTTGTAGTTGATCTAGACTTCAAAAACCCAAAAAGGCTAACCCTAACCACCAACTCAGATTTCAAAGATAAGAGAAGAAAACAAGCAGCAACTCTATTGCACTAAGAAACCACTCAGTGGCCACTACACCAACTAACTCTACCTGATATAAACTTCAACAACTCGACATAGCTGACTCTAGCTAGGAATCAGAAAGCTCAACAAGAGCTTCAAACAATCTAATTCCTTTACAAATTAGGAATAGATATTACAAGATGAAGAACTGAAAAAATACACTCTAATAACAACAACGAACGATGATAGTTCTATCAGGTCCCTTGATGTTCTTTGAGAAATACTTCCTTGAGAGAATTTCTTTTGCTTGTGAAATTTCTGATTTCAAAAAGCTTTTGTTTTGTCAAAGAAGAATGAACATATTATAATATAGGCACAAACACACAAAGCACTTCTATTGGTTGGGGCCCTTCTCTTTTGTAGGAGATGCACACCAGCCATAATAGATATTGCGGAGTTGCAGACTTTTTGGACAGTTATAATATTTCTTGTACGGAAATCTCAATTTCGTCTGGGATCAGGTCCAAAGTTCATTTCAATCATCAAAACTTCGGATACTTTGAGACAACTTGATATAACAACTTACATTAGTCAAAGGCTATTATTAGTGAATATGATGAGACAAACAAAATAAGAATTTGGTGAAACCTTACAAGACAAGATTTACAATTGCTTTCTTGACCTTTCACAGGATGCACACTCAAAAGAAAAAACTTAAGAAGGTAGTACACTTCATCAGGTACAACGCTAGTAAATTTGCAAAGGAAGCTGGGTAAAGAAGCTGCAAAAACATATTATTTGTCCATTCTTTTTTGAATAATGTTGTTTATGCACTTAAAGTTGGTGATCCTTTTATTAAAGTATTTTTTTGGTGGATGGGGAGCAAAAATGAGCAGTGATATAACTTTATCTAGCCACAGATAAGGCTAAGTAGAATATGCAAAAGCCATTTAAAGGTGACGAGGCAAAATATAGAAGGGAAGCTTTTTATACATATTGCTTGTATGAATTTGAACCGTCTAGTTTGTGAGAGTACAAAAAAATGAGCTAGGTCTTCTAGTTTGGAGTATCAAGAGTTGAGTGTGATCATTTTTGTAATACCTTAACCCTCACTCCCATTATAAGCCTAAAATACCGTTGTGATCTTGCATGAACTAGGTTATGTGATGAATGGAAAATAGAGACAAACCTATGAGACAAAACTTGCATGTGTCTCTCTTTTGAGAGCGTGAGAGTTGCATTGACTACTTACACCTTTGTTGATTTTCTTGGTGAAAACATGGAATCATTTTTTTATGTGAGGGCACTTGAATGCATTTGTTAAAACATTTTCTTGCATTAGACAAGAGGATAAAATGAGCATGAGCTTGTTTCGAGACTAGCTAGTCATTATTTGGAGCTTTTTTTTTATCATGATTGAGGGTAATATGTTGTTGAGAGTAGTCTTACTTTAGCTCTCATTGAGTACTATGGTAGACACCCTTATTGAGCTTTTTGTGTTCTTGATTTACTTGAGGACAAGCAAATCTTTGAGTTGGGTATGTTAATGAGTGATAGATTTGCACTCATTTAAGGTCCATTTAGCTCAATAATTAGTGTCCTCAATGCCTAACTTTTTCCTATTCTCACAAATTATTGATGATTTCCAACTATGACGACAATTGGACAAGTAAAGGACTGATGTTTGAAAGAATGGCCAAAAATAAAAGAAGAAGTGCAAAGTGAATATTATTGATCGCCTAACAGGAAGGGAGGATCACCAACGAAGCATGACCTCATCCAGATTGATAGTGCAAAGCACTGATATCTATCAAAGAAGGTCGACAGACTCAAGTGAAGACGGTGATATGCCGAACGAGAACAACGACCAGGATGATCATTGCCTAATGTGACAGTGAGCAAAGCAAATATGCAATTTTTGAAAGGCGAATAAAGGTGGTACTTGGTGATTCACTGAGCGTGAAAGGTCGCCTCAATTGAGTTCACCAATTGAGGTTCAAACACCTGAATCCTAGAGCATCACAATGAGAACTGAGAAAATCAGGGTGATTCACCGAGTAGGTTTGGTGAACCCGACTAATGCCACCGAATCAGTCACTAAGTGGACTTTGGGACAAATTTTTTGAAAATATAAATAGCCCAAAGGATATGATTTGTAAAGGAGGGTGGAGAAGAGAATTCGGAATTGAGTTTTAGAGAGTTGGAGAACACTTTACTTTTAAAGAGTACTTTTCTAGATTTTGAGGTTTCTACAACTTGGTTTTGAATTTTGAAGTTGAATCCAAAGTGAGTTTACTCTTAATTGTTTGATAGAAGGTATAATTTCTTACTTTTTGTAATGTGTAGCTAAAACGTCAAGATCTAGGGGTACTTAAATGGGGCTGGGTGTTGATTTAATTTGGTGGGTATTGTGCTATGCTATGTTATGTTGTTGTTCGTGCATGAATTTGGTCAATTACCATGGAGTTAATTTAAGGGTTAAGGTTGCAAACTTAATTCCTACTTCCGATCCCGGATGATGCTCAAAATATATTGATTGGACTGGGTGATTAGTTCAATACTAGACATTTAGGTTTGATGTCTGTAACTTGCTTGAAAGAGAGGTTATGGGTTGGATCTATTTTTGATGTTCTTGAAAGAGAGAATAGAGTAAGGTATTGGATTGTTTAAGATTGACAATTAGATAAGACCTAAAGGAGATTCTATGCATATATGTTTTGAGATCGAAATACGATTAGTTTCAATGCCAATGACTTAGCCTATTCATGAATGTTCATCACTGTAGAGCAGCACAATTACCCCTATGTGATATTGATTTCCAATTCCTACATCCCTAGATTGCTTGTTAATTCTTGATTTCATCTATATTTAGTTCAATTGTGATAATTGATAACCCACTATTTATATTAAGTTGTTTGTGTCATCCACCCAATGTTCTTACTATTGCAAATGAGTTAAATTAAAATTCAAATTTCTTGATAAGGAATTCTTTATGATACACCATTCCTTGTGGGATTTGTCTCAGACTCTTTGTTGGATTTTATTGACGATGACTGCTCACTCTTTTACTTGGTTTTTGAGGGTGGTTTGAGCGTTATCAGGTTAGCAGATGTTGTTCCCGAGGTAGTGCAACAAATCACTGATCAAATGTGGTTCTTAGTGGATGAGATACATGGGGACTACTATCCTATAGTAGTATTGGAGTTCTACGCATCCTACCAAGAGAAATTGGATGCTCAAAATCATAGAGGGAGTGTGGATACCTTTCAATGATTATTATCTATGGGAGTTCGAGGAGTTGACATGAACATCATACCTGCTGCAATTAATTTATTATATTGGAGTGCGTCAGTTAAACTAGGAATTGTTTTTGCTCAAAATATTGCTTCCAATAGCAATTTGTTCTAATGGGTAACAAGTGTGATTTATGGAGATAAACTGTCTTTGGAGTCCATTGGACTTGACCTCTCATGTCAAGATTTATGTTTTAAGCCAAGATATGGCTTAACTTGATTTGTTCCTGAATCATGCCATCAAAGAATAATCAATGAGTCCTCCATAAGGTAGCTATTCTTATTATTTTTTTAATGACAAGCATTCACATAAACTATGGAAAGATAGTGGCAGTTCAAATTAGAAGAAAAGCTCGCCAAAAAAATCTTTCAATGTCCTTCTCGGTGCTCATAGTCTGGTTATGCAATCAAGCAGGGATCAATGCTTCAACTCTGATAAGTCTATCCATGTTATTTGGGTAATAACTATTGAAAAGAAATGGATTGTTTAGGCCCTAAAAGTTAAAAGAGGAAGATACAAGAATTTGGCGTGAGCCAAGAAAAGCCTTATGAAAATGAACCTATTCCCGAAGAGATGGAAATTCCCCAAAGGAGTAAGAAATAGAACCATCTCATTAGTCTTCTACATTTATCTCTAGAGAGAGTGCACACCAATTGTTGGTGGACACTACCTAGCAAAATGAATGTCAACGCACTCAATTAGTCGCTGCATTGCCCAAAATGATAAATAATCCAACGAAAAGTTCTATGAAGGGGTTGGTGAACAAAGTAAATAACTTATGCAGATGGGCTGATATTTTGGAAGGTGTAGTTACGACCATCCAGGCTGAGGTGAAAAAATAGAAGTGAAAGGCACCCATGACTTCTGAGGATGAGCCAATTGGGAGGATGTGAATAATACTTCAAGGACAACACACGATGCCATTGATTAGTTGATCTCAAAGATGGGTGTCAATGTGGTGGATGAGATGGATGGAGATGAAGATTCCAATGATGTGAGTTGTTGACTCTTTATTTTGGTGTCAAGACGAGTGGGTGTTTTCCTTTGATATATTGAGAGGAGACTTTATTAAGCGAAAATGCCAAGTTTTAGTTTTTTAGTTTGAGTCTTGTGTCATACTTTTTGCATGAGTAACCACTAAAAAAAATTATCGGCAAAAGGAAAGCTGAAAAATGAGGGAAAACGTAAATTTAAGACAATCTCTTGTCATGGTTTATACATTTTCTATTTGGATTTGTGATTTTCAAGTGTATGTTGACTCATCTCATTGTAATTTGTCAAAAGTCATTCGGTTGATTTGATTTTGTGATTAACTTGAGACCTTGTTGGGTGGTGATGCCTTGTGTGGTAAGGTTTTTACTTAATTCTATGTATGCATATTGTTTAGAACTTGCACCTGGTTGTGCTTCAAGGCGAAATTCTAGATCTCACTTATCTTGAAAGATGAACCTAAACCCTTTTTGATTTGTCACTTTACCTAAATTTTCCTTCCTTTTATATTGATCTTAGTGTAATACCTTTGAATTTGGAAAAGAAAAAAAAAGGATTTTTGTGCTGCAGGTTGTGTCTACAAGTCCCCATCTACGGACCGTAGAAGCTTCTACCGGTCGTAGATGGCATCTGTAGAAGAGGGAAAATATTTTTTGAAAAATTAAGTCCAGTACTTTGTGGATGAATGACCAGGACGGACCATAGATTGTTTGACGAGTCGTAGGAATGAGTCGTAAGAGTGGTTCAGAGGTGTGGTTTGAGACCTCAAGTCTACGACAAGGTTTGATGATTCGTCGAGTGGTCTACAGGCAGTAGGAAGGTCTCATTAAAATCGATTGATTTTTAGGCTCTAGTACTTTTTCTATGGTTGACCAACACGATCTATAGAAAGTCCTACGGACTGTAGGACGGAATCGTAGGTCGAGTCTGGCAGTTATTTTAAGGGGGATGGAGTCTTTCTCGTAATTATTTTAAATCAAAACTAAGTCATTTTGGCCTTCATTTTAAGGCCTATATAAGGTTTTTTGAGTCCTAAATTACCCACTCGAACCCCATTCTCCTAAATCTTCAAAACATAACCAAATTCATCCTCTCCAAATATTCTCAAGACTAAGGAAGAAGAAGAAGCTAGGGTTAATACAAGTTCATCAATCCTCCATTCTTTTTGGACTTTAAGTATCAAGGTATGTGGGTATTCACCCATGGAGTCCTTTCATCCATGGGGTCCCCAAAGTTTCCAATTTCTCGATTCAATTTCAACTGATCAAGTTAGGGTTTCAATTCAATATGTGTGGGTTTTGTTCAACTATGATTTATTATAGTTGATAAAGCCTTCTAATTCATGATTCAATGTTAATGTATGATATTTAGTTGAAATTATATTGACCCATGCCTAAATCATTATTTTCAACTATGAGCCTTTGATGAACCCATGAGCCTATGAACTATGAAATTATGAAGATATGCATGTTTGTATGGAGTTATTGTAAATGATTTGGGGTTGCTTTGAAAGGAAAGTATCAATGTTATTGTGAAAGTTTTTCTCACATGCTATTATGATCCTGATTGTGAAAGGTATTTCTCATTTATGGATCCACATTGGTGAAATGTTTTCTCATCCACGTTGAATTGTGTTTAAGGAGATATTCTATGTTATGATTTAAAAAGTGTGGATTGGTATTGATCATTTCATTTCCTATGTTGTAATGATAGTTCACTTTTATCTATTTCGTTGGGATTTAGACTTAGCACCGAGAGGGCTTTCAGGTGAAGGCTCAAATAAGGTAGTCTCTAGTAGCAACCTCTAGTCTCAAGCTACGTGCCCTCGTAGGATTGTCTTAAATGACCTAGCTAGTGGATCCAATTTAGTAAAATATGATATGTACCGAGTCTACCTTGGCAAGTAGATTCCCCTTCTTTCGGTATGAGGGATATACAGATTCCATGATATAGTTCTCATGGTCTTATTGCTGGTTAAAACTACTATCCCATATAATGACTATGTTTCCTTAAAACTTTCCTTATGTCTTCTATTTTAAATGCATTGACTATATTTCATGATGTACATGCCATTTCTTCTTTGAGCTTTTAAATGTTCAAATATTGATCATGTCTTATATGTTTTTAAGTCATTCATGCTACCATCCCTATTTTATGCATATTGCCCTATACTTAGTACATTCCATGTACTAATGTATACCCATGCCTACAATGTTTCACTAATGTGGCGTCCGACACTCCTACCTCTCACTCTTGCAACTAGGTGATTCTTTCGGATTTCAAGAGTTTGGTGAGTCCTCATATTTTGAGCATCGATATACATTTTACTTGTTCATGTCTTTCATTAGTTTTTAGACTTGTATGTCATGTATGAGTTACGTCCCAATCACTTTCCTTATGATGTATGGCTTATTGAGACTTATGTTAGACTTCTACTTTGTCAAATTCCTTTATGATATAAAACTATGATTTTGAACTCTTCACTTCTATTATTTTGTATGATGTATGTTAAGTGACTTGTGTAGGGACTATTGTGGTCCTATACGCCATGCTACACCTATGATATACTTTGGGTCGTTACACTTAGTTGGTCCCATTCAGCCTTAACCTATATTATTTGTCACCATGTTGCACACCTTCGTTGTTATGAATCCTTTATTTTGGCACTCACATATCTCCCTAATTGCTAATGATGAAATATAGATAAAATCCTAATTTTGAGGGTGTGTGCATCAAGTAATGAAAAAAGAATGGGCAAAAAATAGTTTAGAACACCATAAGATTCAATTAAAAAGTACTTAGTGAACTCATGGATGAAAGAATAAAAATAAGGAAAACAAAAACTTGGTGCTAGCTCGAGTGTGCACATGCCTCATGTAAAAAGAAATAAAAAAAATTGGATGCTTGAATGAGTGAATAATATCATGAATTGGAGAAATGAGATGAAAACAAGTCAATCATGTGAGCGGCGTGCTCGAATGAGAAGTGATACCATTAGGAAGGTTTCTTAGTCACTTTAACCAAATAATGTTCTACCCTTTTCCCAAGCCTAAGCTAAACCAACAAGTCCTTGGTGATTTTGAGCCTCGTCAATCTATATTAGTGATTATTTACATACTGGGCAAACATATGGTTCAATGTGTGTACGCTGTAATTTATTATAGATTTGCATGATTTATAATCCCTTGAATTGATATTCATAAGTGTGAGTTGGATTCACTCTAGTGTGAATGACATTACATCATTCAAGTGAATGGTGAGAAATTTATTTCAATTGAGCTGCATAAATATGATAAATCCGTGTGAATTCTTAGGCAAACCTTAAAGGTTTATGTTATTGGATTGAGATGTTTTGAAATTATTCTTAAATGAATCATTATCCTAGACTTGTGCTTGAAAAGTTTGACTTAAATGAAAAGGATTTCCAAAGAAAGAAAACCTTTGTCTTTTGTTGATGGTGGAGTCGATTGTGAGTTCTGTTTGTATATAAAGTCTTTTGTTTTGAGTCTTTTTATTTTCTTATCTTTTGAGTGTTAGTGTGAAATTATGCATATCTTATATTGTGTGTGGAAAAGTGTTTGAACAATTTGAATCTTAATTTCACTAAATCGCACATGCGAAGGAATCGACATCCAATAGGAGCTAATCGACATCTCGGTGGCTCAACGCTGGTTGGACTTGAAGAAGACTGTCTCAAGCTGCATTCCGTCGATCCAAAAATAGGCGGAACTAAATAAAGACAAGAGTATAAACTGAAACATAATTTAAAATGAATAAAGAAGAATTTGCTATAGAAGAAAAAACTTACAAAAATCATGAAGGATTGAAAATAAAAATAATATTTTCAAACTTAGGAAGAAGATATAAGAAAATAGGTGAAAATCTATATCTAATGATAGAAAAAGAAACAGTAAGATTAGAAGATACTCTAACTGCAATGGTATGAATAACTAAAGAAAATGAAGAAATAGATAGAAAAAAAGAAATAGATACAATAAAACAACAAGCAAGATTAGAAATACAACAGATTGAAGAAGCGAAAAATGATAAGATAATTGCCTTAGAAAAAGAACTAATTATGCTTAAAGAATTATATGCGGCTAAACAAAAAGAAAAGGAAATAGAAACAAACTTAAAAATAGAGATAGAAAAACTTAGAGAACTAACTATAGAAACCCCAGTTATAGGAATTGATAATGTTGATATAGATGAAAACCGCTCAGAACAAGGCTCAAATATTAGTGAAACATATACAGATAATAGAAAAAATAGAAGAAGCCGAAACAATTAAAAATCAGATAGAAATAAATACAGAAGAAATAAAAAATAAAGAAAGTACAAGTACATCAGAAGTAAAAAATCCAAAAACACTAAGTCCGAATTATTATACAGTTAGTTATGAAGAATCTGATAGATATGATAGTTTATGGAATAAAAGATTAAATAAAAATGGACACCAACTACATCCCGAAATAATAGTTTCTTAGATTTAGATTGTGTAACAGATATAAACAAAACAATACAACTATGGGTAGGATATATATCAAAACAACTAATAGATACCAAAATCGGAATGACAGAAGTATCAGGATATATAGAAAGAACACTTATAGGAACAGTAAAATTATGGTTACAAAATTTAGTAGATGAAAGTATAAAAACATTAAGAAACAATAAGAAAATAGATGGAGAAATTGCAACCACACCAATTGATATATTAAATAAATATGAAATAGCAATAAGAAATGAATTCAGTAGTACAACTACAGAAGTAGAAGAACAGAATAAAGAGAAACAGTTAAATAGGAATTTAATGTTAAAATTAGCTATATGTAATATGTGTTACATAGATGAATATACATGCGTATTAAGAGAATATTATTACAAAGGAACATACGACGCAGAAGAAGCTAAAGAAATAAGAAAATTATATTTTACAAAATTACCAGAACCATTTAGTTCTAAAATTATAAAAGATTGGAACGAAGTAGGATTACAAGATACACTTGGAGCAAGAATGAGATATTTACAAAAATGGTATTCAGAAATATATGAAAAATATAGAGAAGAAATAAAAATGGAAAAAACAATAATAGAAAATTTAGCATGTTGTAAAGATAAGATAGCACCCCAATTTGGATGTGATAATTTATTATAAAAAGAAATATAGAAAACCAGGAAAATATAAAAAATATAAGTCTCAATATAGGTACAAAAGACCAAGAAGAAGATATTATATAAAAAATACTAAAGCAAAAAGACCTTTTAGACCAAAGAAAAAATAACGGAATGTACATGTTATAATTGTGGAAAATTAGGACATTTCGCTAAAGATTGTAAACTACCTAAGAATCCAAAGAAAAAAAAGTATCTGAAATAATAATTAATGATGAAACATATACACAAATAGATTATATAGATTATGAACCAGGAAGTGATGATAGTATATATGAATTCGAATCACTTGAAAATGAGTTATCTGAAAATGAAATAGAAGAAAATAACGATGACTGAAAAAGACGTACAAATTATAAGTAAAGAAGAATATATAAATGAAGAATCCACAGAACAGAAAGTAATATTTGATATTAACATATTTGAGCAAATAAAAGGAAAAGAATTAGATCTCAGTGTAGAAAAAATATTTAAGTTACCATTAATAAGGAATATATTTTAAAAGACAAAAAGAAGAATATTATGTAGTAAGTCAAAAAGAACATATAATAGATTGTAAATACACAAAAGGAAAGGCAAGAATACCTATAATAAACAAACGAATAATAAATAAAGAAATACAAGAAATTAAAGCTAAAGAACCAATAAAATATGTACACTTAGGCGGAACAGAGATATTGATAAAAGCCTGTTTTAGAGAAGGAATAGATACACCAATAGAAATATATTTAGCAGATGACAGAATAATAGAACTAATAGAAAAAAGCATAATAAGTGCAGTAAAAGGAAATTTGATATACCAAAAAATTCAAATTTATAATAAGTGCTAATTATTCAGTAGCAATAAACGACAGAAATATAGATAAATCATTAGTATTATATTGGAAGATGTCAGGAATAGAGTTAGCCCCAGGAAGTAAAATATTTATAGCTCACTGTAAAAATCTATATGTATTAACAACAAAACATAAGATAACAGCAAAAA
>NW_006238969.1:1357312-1360121 GCF_000226075.1 Solanum tuberosum | reverse complement strand
AAGAAGATCATATACGATTATTAGAAAAATTTATACATATAGTGACATACTCAGGAATAAGTTTAAGTAAGAAAAAGGCAGAAATAATGAAAACTCAAATAGAATTTTTAGGAATACAAATAGATAAGAATGGTATAAAGATGCAAAACCACATAGTACAAAAAATAATAAATTCTGAAGAACAAATAGATACGAAAAAGAAATTACAATCATTTTTAGGATTAGTAAACCAGGTAAGAGAATATATACCCAATTTGGCAGAAAATCTAAAATCTTTGCATAAAAATCTAAAGAAAGATGTAGAATATTATTTTGACAAAAAAGATCAAGACCAAATAAGAAAAATAAAATTATTATGTAAGAATTTACCTAAATTATATTTTCCAGACGAAAATAAAAAATTTATATACATAGTAGAATCAGATGCAAGTGAAATAAGTTATGGAGGAGTATTAAAATATAAATATGATAAAGAAAAAATAGAACATCATTGTAGATATTATTCAGGAACATTTACAAATCCCAAAATAAAATGGAAAATAAATAAAAAAGAATTATATGCTCTATATAAATGTTTATTAGCTTTCGAACCATACATCGTATATAACAAGTTTACGGTAAGAACAGATAATACGCAGGTAAAATGGTGGATCACAAGGAAGATACAAGATTCAGTAACAACAAAAGAAATACGAAGACTAGTATTAAATATACATAATTTTACATTTACAATAGAAGTACTAACAAGAATGTCATTGCAGATTACATTTCAAGACAAAGCTACCCAGACAGATCTAGACAAAGAAAATACTATTGAAAAGATACTCAATACAATGACATTGCTTTGTACAAAAGTAGATAGCCTGGATAAAGAGCTACAACAAATGAAAAGTCAGCAGCATGACAATAAATATGCGGAGCTAAGTCAATCGGAAGACTTGAAAATTCCAGAGCTAGAAGGTGACGATGGGAAACACCGAAAAACCCAAACTAATAATTTGTTACATGCAGCTACAGGAAGCACTTCTGCAACAAAGGAAGAAAACAAAAGATATGTCAATACAAACATGAACAAGATATTTGAAAAATTATCTATACCAAAAACCTAACAAAACTCAGTATTCATACCACCCCAGTTAAATACTTATAAAGAAAGTCTAGGACAAAATAAAAAGACATACAACCATATAACCAGAGCCTATATAGAAAATATTTACAAAATACAAACTTTCTTAAACCAAAATCCCAAATTCAAAAATACAAAAAACCCCAATGAAGACTATATTACCCAAAACCTACAAGGATATAACAAATTGATTGCACAACCAGGAACCAGTACCAATCTAGTAGGAACTTGCTATCACTATGGATTACTAAGTACTGTATATACTGTAACAGGAGACGAGATATCGATAATTCCAGAGCTACACAAGGCATTTATGCATTATAAAAGGATAACTAAAGGAACACTATTTTATTCAGCACCAGCCGAAATATTATATGATGAAATCAAACCTATTATACAAGTGATAAAAATAGGATTGACAAGGGAAATGATAATACCAGAAAAGATAGAGAAGCAAGAGGAAATACAAAAGATAGAGATACCGGGATTCTACGCAAGAAAAAGAGTTATTGGAATAGCTACAATATTAAATGAATTATCAACTAATTATTTAAGTGGAAACTCAGTATGGAGTTATTATGCCAGAGAACAAACTATGATATATTCAAATTCTAGAGAAACTAGAGAAGCAGATATGGAAGAGATACGTCAGTGGATATTAAGTCTACTAAAACCAGAACAACAACCAACTACAAGAGCTATACGACGAAGTTTTATTTCACCAGAGATAATGGCAAATTATTGCAGAACTATTGGACACAAATACCCAGACCATCAATGCTCAAAATGTTATGGCGAAGATAATGTAATTCCAGCTGTCAATTTGGAATAAAGAAGGCCGACAAGATAAAGAAACAAGATAAAGCAAAGTTATTCGTCCTATTATAAAAGTAAAGTTAGTGGACGACTTTATGTAAAGTAATAAGCAACGTGTACATTACTATACAAGTTAGTGGAACTTTATGTAAAGTAGTAAAGTAACTATAGTTTATGTAAAGTAACTATAGTATAGATTAAAGTAACTATAGTAGAGTTACTTATAGTTGTATATATAGTAGAGCCAGAAGGCAACATAAGGCAAGACTTTCTCGATGGAAAGCAAAGCCTCTTGTATACAAAATATTCTCTCAATAAAAATATAAGTTTCAAGCTAAACTATGGATCAAAATATTGCAGATACTACACAGGTACACATATTCATGATTATGCATAGCTAAATCTATTAATTCCTGAATATCATAGAATTGATAGAATAAATTTATATTAGTTATTATATACTAGAATTATTATCAGATGTTTTCTAGTTTGTTAACATGAGGAAAGAAAGGAAATCTTCCACACTATGCAATCCTGAAGTTGAAACCATAGGCAAGAAAAGCCGTGAGGGTAGTAAACATAGTTGAGGCGCTGTTAGGAAGAAAGTACTTTTGAAAGTACGATGTTAATAGTGACAGGAAAACATGTTGGAAATAATCTAGTTTATAGTAATCTAATATGAATACTATTCGTGAGGACTATGATATAAGGGAATTGTATTAAAATTGTTATGTCTTATTTACATGATGAAATGATATTATCATATAAAACATTAATCCTATATATACTTAAGAATATAGAAATCATTGACCTAAGAAGGATAATATGGGAAAAGATATTTGAAGAAGAAGAAGAAGAATTAATAAA
>NW_006238969.1:1356558-1357130 GCF_000226075.1 Solanum tuberosum | reverse complement strand
AATCTAAGTGATTTAGAAATTCAATATTCAGATTAATGATAAATCAAGAATACTTAGAGTATTGGCATCAAACTGTAATAGATATTACTTTGGAAAGTAATCTAATGAAAGAAAATATAAAAGCATTCCAACAAACCTATGACATACAAAACATAGAATATATATTAGAAAATATAAAAGAAATAATAAGGTTAATACCTTTAGAAAAAATGTATTATGAAAGAATTAACTCATAAGAATCGGACCCCCCCCCCCAAATTGGTATCGGTGTTCCGCTGGCTCTATGCAAGTCAAAGATTTAAGGTCAAAGGAAAAATGTACTTTATGATAGAAGCAGAGCTATGGATAACGAGAAACTAAGGAAGAAACATACTAGTAGAAAGTTGAGAAAAATAAAAAGAAAATTAAAGAAATTATATCCGGAATATAAAAAACTCAATATCACAAAAACTGATAACGACAAATTAGATCAATTAATAGATAGTATATCTAAAATAGAATATAAATATATTCAATACTTAAAGAAACAATGAATAACGAGAATGAAGAATATAGACAAAAACTTAACGAAA
>NW_006238969.1:1316264-1351296 GCF_000226075.1 Solanum tuberosum | reverse complement strand
AGCATTTATTACTTATAAGAGAGTTACTAAGGGAAATCTATTCTATGTAAAGTTTTATACGGCAACAGCAGAGATATTACACGAGGAAATAAAACCTCCGATACAAGTAGTAAAGATAGGACTAACAAAAGATATGATAATACCGGAAGATATCGGACAGCAACCAGAGATACAAAAAACCGAGATACCCAGTTTTTATGCCAATAAGAGAATAATTGGTATATCAACTATTATACAAGAACTAGCAAATAATTATTTAAACGGAAACGCTATATGGAGTTACTATGCAAGAGATCAGTTAATGATTTATGCCAATTCAAGGGAGCTAAGGAAAGCAGATATGGATGAAGTCCAGAGATGGATTTTATCATTACTTAAGCCAGAAGAACGACCTACAACAAGAGCATTAAAGGAAGGATTTATTTCAGCAGAATTATTAACCAGATATTGCAAGCTAATTGGACACAAATACCCTGATCACATATGTTCAAAATGCAATGGAGAAGATAATGTAATCCCCGACGTCCAGCTGGAATGATAAAATAAAAGAAGATAGAGACGGAAAAGAGATATGATAGAAGAAGATAAAGACGGAGAAGAAGATAAGAAGAAGAAAAGACGTAAAAGTTAGTTAAAAGTTATTCATCTTGTAAAAAAGTCAAGAAAGTATCTTCTTCTCAATTTAAGAAATAGAAGACATTATAATATTATTATTGTATTGCATAGTAGAGATAAAAAAAAAGTACCCAAGAATTTTCTTGCTTGTTGAGAAACAAAACTCAGATTGTGTATACTCCAAAATTTAGAATTCACTTTTGGCTATCAATTTTCTAGAAATGGTGTTTTCCTTAATATGTATACTCTCTAGCTAGGGGTGTGTGTGCGCAAGATGTGAGTGTAAAATCCAAAGAATATTGATTAATTAGATCTTAAAACTGCTTGTTATACATGGATCTATTATTGTCTTGAAATTTTAATCTAAAAATAAGTGATTGCAAATATTGGTTGAACTCTCTAATACTAATATGGCCTGAGAAAGCAAAATAGAGTTGAGTAAGACTTCATTAGTAAGGACTTGTAAAATAAGTGTTTGGATTATAGCTAGAAATAGTATAATATGACTAATTCTCATTTAATGGTAGATCTAGCGATAGTCTACCGACTCAAGCAATGTTTATACCTTGATTGTTATAGTCTTGGAGTTTGAGAGAATCTGAGGAATATAAGTTTGATAGTTTGAGGGATTATCGAGTGTAAGCCTAGAACAAACATTTTCCATGTATTGACCAATTTGGATTTGAATAATCATTGACTATTATATTGAAACTCCATCGTAATGCATACACCCTAATAATTTCCTCTATTGTTGAATACTCATTTGTGTTAGCATCCTTAATTTGATACTCGTGATTGCTAAATTCTAGTATTTCCAAATCCTCCTCTTTATATATATTGCGTGTTAAGAATACATTTTGCTAGTATTTATTGAGTTGACAAGTCAATTTGGTCCTTGTGGTTCAACTTCGACCTTATATGTTACAACAACAACCTCCTATACCTTAATCATGAAGTATAGTTGAGCGTTATCATTGTGCAACTAGCACGAGTTCCAAATACGATGGATAATATTCAACTTTCATGGTATGATTGTTCCATGAGCTCGAAGGCCCAAATATGGCAAATACTATTCCACTATTTTGATATGACTGTCATTAGAACCTGAATATGATGGATAGTATCCCAAATACTAATAAACGAGACCATGCCATTACAAAGTAAGGTATTATAACAAATATATGCATATTGAAACTTAATGATGTCTCTCATTACTTTTGTTATATAATTTTATGTTTCATGTTCTTACCCTTATGAGCTTATTTATACATCTTATGTAATATGTTTGCCTTATCATACAATATTATTTTGTATGTACTTATGTTTCTATTTTGTTGGGGCTTTGCATTTAACGATGCAGGTTTAGGTTTATGAGCGACATGCTTCCTCAGTAGATGTCTCACTCAGAATTGAACAAGTGTTGGTGAGACCTATGTATTATCTAGGGTCAATTTATACTCGGACGTTTTAAAGATCTTTTTGGGTACGTTGGTGCGTTGACCTTAAATTTCTATTTAGATGTCATGTATTAGTGGCTTCATAGCATAGTGTACATAAGTCATGAATATATTTTGAAGAAAATCATCATATGTATTCTTGAGTATGTATTTGCAATTGTGTTTATGTTTAAAGGATTTCTTATGTAAATTTATGAGAAAAAGGTTCTACTTAACTTACTTCTATGTTTCCACTATAGAATCGAGTGTTGCTCATATGTGACTAAAGCCTACTATTCTGCTTATAAATATAATATCATTGAAATAGTGTAGTTGTATATTCATGTAAAAGGATCGCAGTTGGGTTAAGGCACTGGGTGTTGGTCCGCCCAGACCAAGGTTCGAGGCATAACATTTTTTGTACAAAAGAAACTCACTGTGAAATTTAATCACAGTAGGGGTGCTCCACCTTCTCTCTAGCACCCAAAATCTTGTCCAAAATCACAATATTTTCTCTATCCATCGTACTTGTCAAAAAATACCATGAAAAACGATATTGTGGATGCAAATCTAGTATAAATCTATAAAGATCAACTTCATCAATATTTACATACAACTAGAAATATTTTGAACTTGGAAGTCTTTAATGATTATTTTGAGTTGGATGTACAAGATCCAGAAGTGTGGAAAGGATCCTGTGAATGTATTGCTGAGTTGGCTTGTGATATCACCGAGAAAGATATTGTAACAATTCAACTTAGTACTTACATGAATATTAAGCAACTTTTTGGACTTTCAATGTCTATTATACTAAGAAAGATGAGGTCACCGGGTGATCAACTGCTTCTATGTTATTTTATACCCTTAACTATTAAGTTCTTTGCTTATTAACTTATGAATTTTTATTTTCATAGTTGAATGGTGGAAGCAACATGGTTCTTCCACTTAAAACTTGAAAAAGCTTGCCATCAAAGTAATCTAACTTGCAACTTATCTAGACATGAGAGGAATTGAAGCATGTTTAAACATGCATGTATGAAAGAAAGATTTAGTATATGACTATCTCAACTGTCCTAACTAGCTAACTCCTATTTATTTTTGGCTAAAGAGAAAGAAGAAGATGATGAGAAATATAATGACTATAATGACGAAGTAGATTTTGACAATCTTGATAATGAACAGTATGTTAATCCATTAATATTTTCATTAAGATTTTTCTTGTCGTAGGAGGATTTTTGGCTATCTATTTTTTATTTTATTTTAAATTAAATTATTTTTATTGACTCCTTTTTATTTAGATATTTTACTTATATATGTAATGTTTATTTTCATTTTTTTAAATGGTGCTTCATTGATTCATTCAATGAAGCAAGCACTAGGGAACCCATGTCTCTATTATGTGCATGTTACTATCAAAAGTAATGAGCACAATTATACGTAGCAGATATGTTGGGATTTCTTTCCACCTTGGTTTCCTTAGTTAGAGTCGTCATAAATGCATCTAAATCTTGGAATAACATTTTATAAGAGAAATTACTTCATTTTATGTTGTCTCCTAACATTGATATATTAAGCACATTCTTTTCCTACATACGGGAGTAATTTATTTAAATTCATTGCAGTGATCCACTAACATGGGGAAATAAATACACCAAGTGATTCTATTGTGAATGGATTTCAGACTATAGTACCCTGAATTGCTCTCTCATTATTCCACTATAAGTCTCAAAGTCACCCATAGGGGGAAGTATGAAATGTTATAAGAGAGCACATCTACTTTCATTAAAAATAGATATTTCTTTTCTTCATCTTAGAGCAAGAGCTCGACAAAAACATTGGAAAACACCAAGTGGTTCTATTGTGAATGGGTTTAAAATTGTAGTACCCTAAATTGCTCTCTCATTCCACAATAAGTCTCCAAGTTATGGATTTAAAATTCACCCATAGGGTGAAGTAAGTATGAAATTTTATAAGAGAGCGCATAAAAATAGATATTTATTTTCTTCATCTTAGAGCAAGAGCTTGACAAAAGAAGAGATAGTAATAGGATATATCCTGCACTTAGGAGAAGCAAATATTTCAAGAATTTTAAGATAGGAATCATAAAGAAATAATATATTCAGGTAGAAATAACATCATATTGGTTTGACACTAAAGAAAGAGAATCTCACCATGCTCCTCCATAAACCTAAGAGCCTTCTCCAAGAAGGATGGGGTGCCATCAATTTCTTCCAAAGCAAGTAAAACTGGCTGACCAAGAACCAAGGACTTCGCAGGATCTCTATCATTTGCTATAAATTCAAAACCCTAAAAGGTAAAAGTTAGATCACGAATCATTACAACATCTTAAAGGAATGTTTAATTTGCGGACAAGTTACACAATTTTTTTATGTAGTACATAATTGATACTGATTGTCTTATAGGGAATGTGATACCGAAGTCAAGAATTAGAATTACATTGGTATACATGAAAAAATTATCTTTTAAAATAGATAAGTTAAAAATTATTATGGTTGCCTACTATATGATACCTTGATGACGTCTACTTTTTATATTTATTTTTATTTACTATATAAGAAAAAAAGGCATGAGATTTAGTTGAGGTATCCTGTTCACCTTATCCTAAGAGGTTTGCAAGCCAAAAGCATGTTAGTCCTACTTGACCCATTCTTATCAACCTACCTTAGGCAGGGGCATGCATCACAACTATATAAATAAAAAATTTAATAATCTCATTCCAGATGGGCATATGCTCTAATATTGTTACAGATGAAAATAATATGAGGGCTAGTGAGACACTTTGTGAATATATCATTAAGTCAATCATTTGACTTCACAAAATTTGTAACAATATCTTCTTAGGACATTTTTTCTCTAATGAAGTGACAACTAATCTTAATGTGCTTAGTCCTCACATGGAATATCATATTTGATGCAATATAAATGGTCAATTATCACACACTAGTTCCATCCGACTAAATTTTCAAAATTTTAAACCTCTGAGTAACTTTTAATCAAATCTAACTCATAAGTTTCTATAGCCACTAGATATTTTGTTTCTCACGAGATCGAGCAACCATTATCTATTTTTTGTTGTTTTGGAACAACAAATTACCTACAAAAAACATTAACTACATATAGAACATCTATTTAAAAGTGATCATACACAATCAATATTCGGATATTGAATGATATACTCATGACCTCGAACTTTGAATAGTAGTCCTTTGGCTAGAGCTGACTTTACATATTGTAGAAAGCATAAAATCATATCAATGAATATTACAAGAAAATACGTAAACTAACCTATAATAGTCAAAATAAATGTGAGGTTTATTCACTGTGTGATAATTCAACTAACCAGCCATTCACCTACATCTTCCGAGATTAGTTAGTGGATCTCCCTATTATGGTAATAGTTTAACATATATATATATATATATATATATATATACATAGGAGTATTAGTGAATCTCCACCCCACCATTCCTATCTCCTCAAAATAATTGAGCCATAATAATGCCAAATCTGAACTAAGCAACCACAATACTTAGAAAGTTCTTCAATTTGTTGATATCATTAGTCTGGAAGTGTAGAAAGAGGTGTCGTTTCAAATTAGTGATTGTAGACATTGAAATTTTGTGGGACTCTACAAGATGCGTTCAATTCGAATTGGGACTCTACAAATTGTGTTCAACTCAAATTAGGATTCTTGGAGGCTACTCAACCTTAAACCCTAGTTCACGCCTATATAAAGGGTACATAATTCCCTTTAAATGCATCTCAAATATCCCATAAACTCTTGGGTATTTTTATGGATCAAGATCTAAAAAATTCCATTAAAAGGCATCTCGAGTATTCCACAAAAGTCATGGAATATTCATAGAGGTCAAATCTAAATCATCCTAGTTTGAGAAATACGCCACTAACGGCCCTCAAATCATGGATAAATCTTAGGAGAGTAGAATCAAGGGAGGAACAGAATTGTACCCGCAATCTTGATGAATAAAATTATGTTTCTTCATATTTTTTTGTGATTGTAATTTATTTTCTGTCACTTTAAAATTTGTTGCAAACAAATTGGCACGCCCAGTGGGATCAAATTTGCCCTTCATCTCTTCTCTCTTAAATCAAATCTGAAAATCTGAAGCTGCAAAGGTGGAAGAATGAGTACTTCAAGCCACGTCTTTGAGTTCCATCAAGGCTACACTCCAACAAGCCTTGAAGCAGGGGGCATTTGTAGACATTGAAATTTTGTGGGACTCTACAAGATGCGTTCAATTCGAATTGGGACTCTACAAATTGTGTTCAACTCAAATTAGGATTCTTGGAGGCTACTCAACCTTAAACCCTAGTTCACGCCTATATAAAGGGTACATAATTCCCTTTAATGCATCTCAAATATCCCATAAACTCTTGGGTATTTTTATGGATCAAGATCTAAACAATTCCATTAAAAGGCATCTCGAGTATTCCACAAAAGTCATGGAATATTCATAGAGGTCAAATCTAAATCATCCTAGTTTGAGAAATACGCCACTAACGGCCCTCAAATCATGGATAAATCTTAGGAGAGTAGAATCAAGGGAGGAACAAAATTGTACCCGCAATCTTGATGAATAAAATTATGTTTCTTCATATTTTTTTGTGATTGTAATTTATTTTCTGTCACTTTAAAATTTGTTGCAAACAGTGATACCATCTTGATTTAATGCCACTGATAATGATATCGCCAATATAAATAGAGAAAATACAAAGATTTATAGTAGAATTCCAATAAAACACAGAATGATATGCTTATGAGTCATGCCAAACTCAAGAATTATTATGTTGCAGTAACTAAACCAAGTTCGTGGAGATTGTTTCTAATATATTGTGAGTAACACAATCGACATTCAAGGCCACACGATTCCTCTGAGAAATAAAACTAGATGGTTGCTTCCTATACACTTCATCCTCAAGGTCGTTGTAAAGAAATTCCTCAAGGTCATTGTAAAGAAACCAATTCTTAAAGTCCAACTGATGGAGATGCCAATAGAAAATAATAGGCATAAAGCAAGAAGGAAGACATTTGATATTTTATCCACTTGAGATAAATTATCATTGTACTTAGACTCAAATATATCATTAAACACTTTGGAAATAAAGCAGAACTACAAATCTAATCCAAATAAAATAGATACAAAAAGTATAGATGTGAAAATAAATAAGGAATGAGTGGAAAATAAAACTACAATTTATCCCTTAAGCTTATTAAGTTGGCCCATAGGATCAACTTGAATTGATAAACATAACGACAACCAATTGCAGATTTACCTAAAGGAAGAGGAACAAGATATCAAGTACCACTCGATTGTAAATAATACGTCTTGTTAATAACCTCCTATCATCACACTTTATGTGAGAATACTTCACCTAAATACTTAGGGATAGAAACAGAGAATACATATGATATAAAAACATAATGTGTTGATGACAAATGATGATGGCTTAAAACGGTATAATGGAGATTAATATTATGAGTGGATTGTATACCTTTTTTAAGTGTCTAGGAAAAGATAAGTCTATAGTAGGTGAAAGGTCTGATATAGGGTGTAAATTATCTTGATGTGATGCTAGATGCAGATGATAATAACAAATAGGGTGTAGTGGAACTTTAATTGGAGATAGAGTAATCAGAGTTCCCCTATTTACTAGTACAATAGAGATATCTGTAAACTAAGGCCAAGACCCAAAATATGTTTCATTGGCTAAAAGTGGATACCGAAGATCAGGTGGGCAGTAACGACACCCTTCTTGAACCATAGAATAGACAAGGAAGATAAACTTTAGAGTATAAGGAACTGATATTTTTTTCACATGGGAAATATAATTAGAAATAATGTGCTCCCAAAGACATGGGGAAGAAAGAATATAGAGGTGATTGAGGAACAATACTAAATAAGGAATTTTATTCTAAATCGTAACACCTCGGATTCGAGAAAACAGAAATATACAGCTTTCCAGGATCTGGTGTAAGAACCAACAGAAGCCACTGACGGAGCGTGGGTCAGACCACCAACCGTAGGTTGGGTCTCGTGGTTCAGTCCCAGACTTAGGAAAAATTCAGAATCAATAGGTGACACCTACGACCGTGAACCACGGTCCATTGATTGAACCACACACCGTAGGTTGGTTCCGTCATTGGGGTCCAAAGTTGATAGTCTCTAATCCCACCCACGGTCGACCAGTACGGTCTGTGGTTGGACCTACAGACCATAGGTCTGACTGTAGGTGAGGGTCAGCAGTTATTCAAGGAAAATAGTTGTTAGGCCAACTTCAAATAGTCATATATGTTAGCACATAATGATTTTGGTGGCCCATGACCTATCAAATGAAAGATAATTGAATCCTCTTTCCAACACCACTGAGTTTGCTAAAATCCAACCCCAAAGTAAAATGTTGTGCTCATTTTAGTGAAGCCCTTTCTGGAAGATCCTCACCGACGAACCCAAACGACGGCCGGTAGTCCAAACGATGGACTATCATTTCATTCGTGCATGGGCTTCATCAGCATTTAAGTCAGGGTCGTTTTGGAATTTTCCCTATGCGTTGGGGCACTTAAACTGTCGTTTGATGACTAAACTACGTCGTTCTGCTCAGAATAAGTCTAATAACCTAGTCCTACATACTCAGAACCCTTATTCTTCAAAAATCATCAAAAATAGAACGAAAAGAGGAGAAAGAGGCGCCAGTTTCTTTCAAGAACAAGCAGATGTGTTCTTCAAGTTTTAGACCTAGGGTTTGAAAAACTTTGGAGAATTATTGATTTTAGCTGTTATAGTACTCTTAATCGAAATATCGTGCTTCTTGGAAACATTGCTTAATTCCTTGTATGAAACTTAGAACCCTAGTTTGCATGAATTTTCTTAGTTCATGAATTATACTTGCTAGGTCAGTTAAATAGATAATCATGCTCTAGATTTTGAATGTCATATTATCAGTACATAAATGTTAGCATGTCAGTATTTTGAGCTATTCAGTATTTTAGTTACATTTCAGTCATATGCATATTCAATTGAAAGTAGACTTAGCACCAAGTTGGACTAGGGTTCAGTGTACCCTCATAGTCCTAGAACTGCGTGCCCCCAAAGATTTATAAGTCCCCTCTGTTGGGCATCAGATTTAGTGATTACGTCAGTCATGCCTGTATACCCCTCACAAGGTATATTGGGTCCTCTCGATGGGGCATATACATCGGACTCCACGTTTAGCTCACGTGGTTTATGTCGGTTAATAGTAGCTCCCACAATCCGACTCTTAGTGCATTTGACCAGGTTTTCAACATTTATATTAACTTATAGTCAACATGTTATCTCCATGATTAGCACTTGGTCATTGCAGTCAGTTCAGTTCTTTCAGTGATACTTCAGTACATGTCTATATCTTGTTTCAGATTATATCATTGCTCAGTTATGCTTTGTTCAGTTCATATATATTTGTTCAGCGTAGTATCTATATCCTGCATGCTCAGTACATTCCAAGTACTGACGCATACTCTGCGCTACATCCTTTCATGATGTAGGTTTAGGTACTCAGCATCCATATCACGCATAGATCGATTCTCGGTTCGCATTCAATAGCTTTAGTGGTGAGTCCTCATATTTTGAGGACAATAGACATGCTTTCATTTTAGTCTTTACTTTCAGTTTTCAGTTTTTTTAGAGTTAGTTGGGGCATGTCCCAACAACTCAACTCAGTTAGAGGCTTTTTCAGACATAGTAGTAAATTCAACTTTAGTCATTAAGTGGTTGTTCAATTACCACTAAACTTTTGCTAGTATACTTTATATATTCAGACTTGATGGACTTGTTCCTTGTAAGATATTAATTAATTTAGCTTCCGCATAGTGCTTGTCTTATTCAGTTATTCTCAGTATGCTTGATATATGCCAGACACACGGTTAGCTTGGGGTCACTCCTGATCCTAGGTCCCTTGTTACGTCAAGGGGGTGGCCTCGGGCATGACATAATTGGAAGATGAAGCAATCTGTTTAATTAAATAGGAAGATGTGAGAACTACATGTCCTCAAAAATACAATAGAATAAGGGAATAAATGAGAATAGTGTGAGCAGTTTTAATGAGGTGTCGTGTAATAACCTTCTAGGTCATTTACACCATTTTAAAATAGTTTGATGTTTAGAGCTTTCCTGTAGTGGCCCCAAATTATTTATGACTCACCGAGACTGAATGTTCGGTCCTCGGGTGGTTCATTTGACTTTTATGCAAATTTTCCTATTTTAGAACTTCTAATGTTTGAACGGTTGGTTGTGATTAAAACTTTAGGTAGAAGTCCTTAAAAAGTAAACTTGATGGTTCCACAAGCTTCAAAACATTGAGTTTAGATTAGCAAGAACCTTGGTTTGGGTCATGAGGCTTCCAAATTAATTTTAAGCAACCTTGTGGCTTATGACTAAAATGGATCCCTAGGTGTGGAACCCACATTTCATCGTGATGACCTCCACTGAAAGTTTTGACATCTCTATTGAGAACGGAATGTCAAATTTGATGGGGTAATATAGTTTATTTGCGTACATAGGGTTTCAAGCGAATCTTTAGCACCTCATCGGAGTATTTTTCAACTCCCAAAATTGAGCTTATGCAGCCCTTGCTGGTGCATCTTGAACTATGATTCGTGTTCGCGGACCAGGTCCCGTGTTCATGGAGGAGGATCATATTTACCTCCACACTCAGTGTGGACACTCATTCAAAGCCACCTAATAATTGTAAAGTGGTTTCTATGAAGGAGTCCATGGGTTAGTTGGTTGATGATCCATGGGAAGATGAAGTGCCACCTGACATTAGTTTATTGTGAGGTATTTGCATTGTTCCGTGACGTAAAATAAAGAGCTTCTTGGGAGGCAATACAAGCTTCTTTTATTTGTTCTTACTTCACTTTTTTTTTTGTTTTAATGTATGTTGAAGGTGTTAAAATGATTCCAAGTGACAGTGATGAATAATTGAACCTCATGGCCATTAACGCCAGACAGGTGAAATGTCGGTTGGAAATTGTGTAATGCCAATAAAATGCAGATTCCCAACCGTCAACTGGGAAGAATAATAGGAATCTTCACTTGACCGGCGAATTATTGGTCAAAAATTGTACATCGCTAGTCGAAGCACTGGTTCACAATAATGCATTGACAGGAATTTTTAGCATTTGCACTGACCCAACATCTCGCCTGTAGGAATTAGCAAACTGTCTATCCAACATAGGTTAGGTAATGTTGAAGAGTTTTCAATTTTGACTTATGGAAGACCAAAGTGTCAGATTTTGACCACGTTTCCCTGACCCCCAAATGCCTAAAACCCTTCACCTTTTTCCACATTTATTCCCCACATTCCTCTTCCAACTTACCATTCAACCCTCCAACTTGAACTTCCTCCTTTCCTTCTATTTAAACCTCAATTTCTCTTTATTCTCTCCTCACTCTAAACTCCCATTTCACTCTCAAATTTAAAAATTCTAATTATTGCATTTCCTTGAGTTGAAAGTGAAAAACTTCATCGAAGCTGTCTTTCTTATTCTCTTCTAATCTTTGGTATGTTACTCTATTTTACTGTAAGGGGGCTTATTTTCATCTTAGGTATAGTTATCTAGATTATTATAAATTACGAGTTATCATATTCCTCATTTTATTCTAAATAAAGCTAATACTATATTCCCACATAAGTTATGCAAGAATTATCTATGGGAAATAAGAGGGGTAACCAATCTCTATATTTGTAAGACAAAATAAGCCCTTAAAAATAACTCAGTTGATATGTGATTGTTCAAATACCAGATGAGTACAAAATCCTTATGAGGACCTTTTACGGTAGAGCCATGAAAGAGTTATTTATAGTTAGACATCATGACTTTGAGAACCATTCCCAATATGTTTATTCTAATGACATCCCTCTCGAAGAGTTTGTCATCAACTAAATGTAATCCAACTTTTTCCAGGCAACAATAGTAATAAAAAAAACCCTAGTATAGTTCCCAATTGGAATTTGGGAAGGTAGGCTGTACACATACACTTGTCTCAAGAAATTTTTTTCAAAAAAATGGGATGAAATTAATTTTAGAGAAAAAAAGTACTTATGATAGAAATATTGAATAAACAAAAGTACTGACAATACAAATATTAAGGATAACAAGAGTAGAAGAAATAACACTAGCAAAATAATCTAAACATAAGATAATGCTAGCATAATCATATATCATATATTACTTAAAGTGAGAATCTCCTATCGACAAAGTTAGATTACGATTTTTCCCTTATACTTAATTAAAATATAGTAAGCAAAACATTTAATCTAATTAAATAATAGTTAAAATGTATTATCTCTTCAAAATTAATATCCATAAATGTAAAATCACTAAATTATTTATGCAATGTACCAGATGATCTTTAGTTTAATAACAAAAACAAATGGGTACTCTTTGGCCTGGAATACATGTAAGTATTCTAACTATAAGATAATGACACTTACTAATCATTAATGTTCCCAGCCAAGTTAAAGAAATGTTACAGAAATATGTGATGAGAATGGAGGGAAATGTATCCATGATAAATGATGACACTTATTACGGCCTTTTTAAAAATAAATAAAATCTATTATGGCTTTCAATACGCTATATATATATATATAATACTTTGTTTTGTTTTTGTTCAAACCAGAACAATAGTCTGAGGTGATTGTATCCACATGAATTCAAATGAAGAGAAACAAAACAAGTCTTCAAAATTAGATTATAATTTTACTCTTATATTTGGTTAAATATAATAAATAAAATGTCTAATATAATTAAATAACAATAATATTTAAAGTTCATGAAGACATACTATTCAATGTTGCATTAGATCAAAATCTAATTAAATAATAATATTTATATTTACATAAAGATTTGAATCAGATATTCTAAAGTTCAACTTAAATGTAGCACTTATAACTATCCATTAATCAACTTTAACTATGTGTCTATTCATTGCTAAATAGCTAGGAGAATTGAAAGAGTTGTATTGAGCAATTAAATGTAGACTAAATAACTAGGAGAAATAAATACATGAAACGAAAGGTTCAAGAAATGGAAATGAAAAGAGAACTATAAAAAGGCAAGAAAGGATTCTTGAATTCTTACTCACCATTTTCATGGGCTATTGCATTAGCCTAATATGTCAATTTCATCTCCTTCTTTTTTTGTTCTTGAAAAGAAAGCAACAATTCGAGAGGATGGAAAGTACCCAGAGCTATTGGCATCAAAAATTCGAGTAGCAAGCAACATCAACTTCACTACCACACGCCTCTTCTTATTAGATTTTTAAAAAGTCCAACACAAAATTATTTAAAAATGCACAATTGTTATATATCATTGTATAGGAAAGTTTGACACATGTATTATTATCTCAGTATATAATATTTTGAATTTAGCATTCAAATATCCTTGTTTTACTTTAAGTAGTTGATGCTAATTTATGTAAAAAGAAAATTAATATGTTTTCAAATTTTTTTATTTGAGAAAAATTCTAAGTATAAGGTTACATTTTTTAAAAAATCATTATATTTTACAATTGTAAACTCCATCCATATCAATAAAAATGCTTGAAATAAATAACATGGATACACGTGCATAGCACGTGTCTAGATACTAGTATAAATAATAATAGTAAGGGAGCATACAAATTCTCCAGACTGGAACCTTGCTTTACCATTCTGAAAAGAGTAAACACTCTACTACCTACCAATCGTACCCCTAATCCTCAATCTCTATGCTCTCATACCTAGGGTCATCTCCTTTGTGAGATGAATATGTGAAATTTCATGTCTAATAACCTTTCTCTAATTCTTTCTTGGTCTACTTTTACCTCTCCTCATATCTATTAGTGCCAACCTTTTGAAGCTTTTCATTGGGGCATATGATCTTGTCCTCTTCACATACCCCTATTATTCTCTTTACAACGTCTTACTACCACAACTATTCCACTCTGGTAGAAAAGAATAGTCCAAACACGTATCTTCGGGAGAATAGCCTTTAATTAAGCAAGGGCGAGACCTAAATAATCTCAATCTTATTTCCCGCATCTTATCCACCACAACTACTACTCCACCTTTCCCCATATATCTTTATTTTTAATTTTGTCTCTTCTAGTAGGCCCATGCATCTACGTATGCATCTTCATATTTGCTACCTGCATCTTATGAATGTCCAAATTCCATACATGCCAATATATCACCGCATACAACATGATCAGTCTAATAACTACTTTATAGAATATACCTTTATGTACTGATCATGACACATTCTTATCCCATAGAACACCGAATGCGAGTGTAACACTCCAAAATTTCAAAGTGTAACACCTCGAATTTGAAAAGAAGGAAAAATGCAAATATTTCATAGATGGTGTTTGTGTCTACGGTCCCAACCTACAAACTGTAGGTGCTCTTATGCGTCATAGGTGGAAACTGTAGGTGGTGGGGTGAATAAACTTTAAAGTTTTGCAGTACTCTTTTTACGGTTTGACAGGATGGCCCATCGTTCCTTTTATGAGTCGTAGGTATCTCTCGTAGGTGAGTCCCAGACCTAGTGAAATTTTGAAGGTCTAAGTTAGGAACGACAGATGGCATTTACAGACCATAGGAAGACCAGCGGACTGTACATGGTATCCATCAAAAATGGGTAATTTTTTAGGTACTACTGCTTGACCTACGGATGACAAGGAAGGTCCATAAGTGGACCTATGGACCGTAGGTTGAGTTAATAGCTATTTTTAGAGGGGCTTTTTGGGTATTTTCCTATTTATTCTAATCCAATACTATGTCGTTTTAATTCTAATCCTAGACCTTATAGTCTTTTAAGCCTAAATCTAACCACTCTAAATCATTCTTCAAATTTCCCTATATCCCTCCAGGTTCTTCTCCAATATTTCTCGCTCTAAAGCTTGAAGAAGAAGACTAGGGTTTCAAGATCAATTCTCCTATGGAGTCCTTTCCTCCACGGGGTTCCCAAATTCTCCAATCTTACAAGTTAGAATCTCCAATTGAAGTTAGCGTTTTATTCAATCTCATGGGTTCTTTTCAATTATGATCTACATGAGCCCATGCATGATCCATGATTTATAGTTTTTGATCATATGACGAAGCTTTTCAATTATGAAAGATGAATTATGAAGATATTCATGTCTCTATATGAAATTGATGAAAATAATTTAAGGTTGCTTTAAGAGTAAAACATCGATGTTGTTATTGTTATTGTGAAAAGATTTCTCACATACTACTCAAACATGATTGTGAAAGGATTTTTCTCACATAAAGAATTTATAAGGTCTAAAGGTTTTCTCACATAAGATGAATCAAGATTAAGCAGATATTCTAATGAATTCTAGCTTGGATTGGCTTCTTGATGTGCCTTTCCATGGATGATAAGACAACCAGCGATTACCTATGTCCCATAATGATAAGACGAGTTGAGATTAATGACTATTCTGTGGGATCTATGCTTAGCACCGAGTGGACAAGTGGCGATTACCCATATCCCATAACTATGTACCACCATAGGTTCGTCTTAGATAGACATTAGCTAGTGGATCAACCTAAGCTAGAAGTTCATGGTTCTTACCTTGGAAAGTAATAAAATCTCTTTTTGGTGTGGGATAGACACTGGATTCCATGTTATTGATCACATGGTCTATGTTGATTAAAAGTAAATCTCCCACAATAATGAACATAGGTTACTTTCTAAATGTATCTCAAAGGTATTTTAAAGATGCTAGCTTGCATTGACCATGTTTACGACTTATATTTTCTAACATGTTATTTTATGATTTAGCTTGGTCATTGCATGACATATAAAGTCCTTTTAGCATGATTTCATAACTCTTATGCATTGCTATCATATTTAGTACATTCTATGTACTAACACATACTTTTTGCCAACATTGTTTCACTAATGTAGGGTCCAACGCTTCTACCTCCCATACTCGTGGCTAGTAATCTCTCTCTCTCTCTCTATATATATATATCGAAGATTGGTGAGTCCTAATGTTCCGAGGATCGAGACTCTTTTATTGCTTTCATGTCTTTTATTTTTTGATATTGTATGTGATATATGGGTTATGTCACTCTCATGTTTCTATTATCTTTTATGATTTAAGATAATTGACTTGTCTAGGGCCTCTCGGGATCGTATACACCATTTCACATCTAGGGTGTACTTTGGGTTGTGACAAACTTGGTGTTCAGAGCACAAGGTTTAGAAAGGTCCTAGGATGTCTCATAAGCCACGTCAAGTAGATTCTTTTTTATGACTGTGAAGTGCACCACATTTATGAATGAGAGGTTATAAGATGTTTAGGAAACTCTGCTTCTTTCATTAATCTATAGTTGTGCGATAGAGTTAACTCTATAATATCTCTCTCATACTCCCTATCCTATGCATTTTAGGATATAGCCACTCGAAGGACATATCCTAGAAGGAATGTGGGAGAGAATGTGGAATGAGAAGATCCTCAAGCTCCTTAAGAAGCTTTTTAAGTTCTGGACGGCCCTTTGGACGAGGAAGTAACTAATGGAGAGGTTAGGGCTGCTTTTCAACTGTTCACTCAAGCCATGATGACTCAAGACAATAGGGAGTTTGTGGTCTCCCTGAACCCAAATTTGGGTATGACGACAACTAGAGTGAGGGACTTAACTTGAATGATCCTTCAGAGTTTAATGGTTCCAAGGTCAAATAGGATCCTCAAGAGTTGATGAGGTGTTGATGATCATGGGAGTTACACAGGTGGAAAAGGTGGAATTGACCACTTATCAACTTAAGGGTGTTTCTCAAGTATGGTTCAACCAATGTAAAGAAGAGAGAGCGGTCGATGCGAGTCCTCTTGATTGGGAAATGTTTAAGGTTGCTTTCCTTGATAAATTTTTTCTCCTTGAGATGAGGAAGTCAAAGGTACTTTAATTCATCAACCTTCATCAAGGAAACATGAGCGTGAAGGAGTATGCTTTGAAGCTCACATAATTGTCTCGATATGCTCCTACTATGGTTGCCGATCCTAGGGCAATGATGAGTAAGTTTGCTTCGGGTTTTTCCGAAATGGTGGTTAAGAAATGTCGTACTGTCGTGCTTATTAATGATATAGAAATTTCTCACCTAATGGTTCATCCTCAACAAATCGAAGAGGAGAAACTTAAGGAAATGTCTAGGGAGGAAAAGAGGGTCAAGACTGGTGATGGTGACTTTTCATATTCGAGGCCTGATGGACGTGGTTGTTCCAAGTTTCCACAAAGGTTTTCTAGTCAAGGTTTCTCCAATGCTCCTCCTAAATTCAACAAAGATAGAGTGTCTAACCTTAAACCTCAAGGAGGAAATGGAAATTGATCTTCATTGTCTACTTGTGCTAAATGTGGAAAGAAGAATGAGGGTTAATGTCTACCTGGTTCTAATGTATGTTTTGATTGTGACAAGACATATCATAAGATAAGGTATTGTCCCTAAGTTTCTAAGAATGAGGAGATAATCGTCGATAGGCTCAACCATACCCTTCATCAGGTTCTAGTGAGAGTCAGAAGCAAAACAAATTTTATGCACGCCAGACTCGTCATGCGCAAGAGGGTTCTCCCTGATGTGGTTAGCGGTATGTTTAAAGTCTTCCATATTGATTTTTATAGTTTTCTTGATCCCGATGCTACCTTGTATTTCGTGACGTCATATATGGCTATGAGATTTGATATTCTTCTGGATGTATTGTTAGACCCTTTTCTGTCTCTACCCTTGTTGGTGAATTCATTGTGGCTAAGAGAGTCTATAGAAAATGTCCCATCTCCTTATCCCATAGATTCACTCATGTTAATCTTGTAGAGCTTGATATGTTAGATTTTGATGTTATTCATGGGCTGCATTCATGTTATGCTTCTATTGATTGTAAAACCCGAGTAATCAAGTTTCAGTTTCCAAATAAACCCATCATAGACTGGAAATGGGGAAATTCTATGCCTAAGAGTCAATTTGTCTCTTGACTTAAAGGTAGAAAAATAGTTTCTAAGGATTGCATATATCATCTTGTCTGGGTTAGGGATATAGTTTTCGAAGACCCTACTCTTGAGTCGGTCCCTGTTGTTAATGAGTTTTCAGAAGTGTTCCTCCCGTAAGGGAAATAGAACATTAGTATTGACCTTCTCCCAAATACACAACCTATCTCTATTCCTGCTTATTGTATGGCTCCGACAAAAATCAATGATTTAAAAGAGCAATTGAAAGATTTGTTGGATAAGGGTTTCATTAACTGAGTATCTCTCTATGGGGTGCTCCAATTTTGTTTGTTCGAAAGAAAGATGGTTCACTTCGTATGTGTATTGGCTATCAGCAATTGAACAAGGTTACTGTTAAGAACAAATATCCTCCTCCAAGTATAGATGATTTATTTGATCAACTGCAAGGAGCAAGTTACTTCTCTAAGATCGACCTTCGATCGGGTTAACACCAATTGAGGGTGTAGGAAGATAACATCCCGAAGATGACTTTTCAAACTCGGTATGGTCAATATGAGTTTTTCTTAATGTACTTTGGCTTGACTAATTTTCCGACCGTGTTTATAGATTTGATGAATATGGTGTTTAGACAATACCTTGATATGTTTGTGATTGTGTTAATCGATGATATCTTTATTTACTCAAGGAATAAAGATGAGCATACCGATTATTTGAGGATTATGTTGCAATTTCTCAAGGACCAACATCTCTTTGCAAAATTTAGTAAATGTGAGTTCTAGCTAAGATCCGTCACTTTCCTTGGTCATATTATTTCCGATAAGGGTATTGAGTTAGATCCTATGAAAATGGATGCGGTTAAGACTTGACCTAGACGTCTATCCCCTTTGGATATTCGAAGTTTCTTGGGTTTGACTGGCTATTATAGAGGATTTGTTGAAGACATTGACCCAAAAGAAGGTTAAGTTCATATGGTCTGAAGCATGTGAGAAGAGTTTTCAAGAATTTAAAGATAGACTTATCTCTGCTCTTGTGTTTAAGTTACCGGAAGAAACCGATGGATTTGTGGTTTATTGCGATGGTTCAAGCATTGGAATAGGGTGTGTTCTTATGCAAAATGGGAAAGTTATCACATATTCTTCACGACAACTTAAGATTCATGAAAAGAACTATCCTACCCATGATTTAGAATTAGTGTCAGTTTTTTTTGCCTTAAAGATACGGAGGCATTATTATATGGTGTTCATGTTGATGTATTTACCGACCACAAAAGTTTGTAATATGTGTTAAAGCAGAAAGATCTAAATCTTTTCTCTAGAAGGTGGCTTGAGTTACTAAAGGATTATGACATGAGTGTTCTCTTCCACCCTGACAAGGTGAGTGTGGTGGAGAATGCTCTTAGTCAGTTATCAATGGGTAGTGTTTCTTATATTAATGATGGTAAGAAGGAACTTGTTAGAGATGTTCATGGATTGGCCCGATTCAGTGTTCAATTGGTTGACTCTACCAAAGCCGGTGTTATGGTACATAATGGTTCAGAATCATCTTCTGTGTCAGATGTGAAAGCCACGCAAGGGACTATGGTTGAATTGAAGGAAGTGGTGCTCAACAAATTTGTTAAGGCTTTCTCCCAAGGGGGATATGGTGTGCTTCGATATCAAGGTCATTTATGTGTTACCAATGTAGATGACTTGAGTGACCAGATCTTATCAGAATACCACGGTTCTCGATATTCCATTCACCCAGGAGCCACCATATATCGTGACTGGCGGGAAGTCTATTGGTGGAATGGGATGAAGAAGGATATCGCAGGAATTTTAGCTAAGTGTCCGAATTGTCAACACATGAAAGTTGAACATCAAAAGCCGAGAGGTTTGTCCCAAGATATTAGTATTCCTACTTGGAAGTGGGAAGATTTGAATATGAACTTTATTTTTGGTTTACCCTGCACCCGATAGCTATATGACTCAATTTTGGTTAATGTGGATCGTATGACGAAATCATCTCATTTCTTTCCCGTCAAGGTTTCTTATTTGACGAAGGACTATGCTAAGTTGTACTTGAGAGAAATGGTTAGGTTGCATAGATTGCCCTTATCCATTATCTCCAATTGTGGTGCCCAATTTATCTTTTAATTTTGGAAATTGTTTCAAAAGGGTCTTGGTACTCATGTTAAGCTTTGTACGTCCTTTCATATGCAAACCAATGGGCAAGCGGAGCATACAATCTAAACTTTGGAAGATATGTTGAGAGCTTGTGTGATTGACTTCAAGGGTAATTGGGATGATCATTTTCCTTTGATTAAGTTTGCGTACAATAATAACTATTATTCCAACATTGGTATGGCTCCATTTAAGGCTCTTTATGGTAGGAGGTGTAGATCTCCTATAGGTTGGTTTGAAGTTGGTAAAGTTTCTTTGATATGTCCCGAGTTGGTACATGAGGCTATGAAGAAAGCTTGGCTTATTACAAAAGGTTGAAAATGGCTCAAGGTCGACAAAAGTCCTATGCCGATGTTAGAAGGTGAAATCTTGAGTTTGATGTTCATGATTTGGTTTACTTGAAAATCTCACCCATGAAGGGAGTGATGAGGTTTGGAAAGAAAGGGAAGCTTAGTCTCTGATATGTGGACCCATATCAATTTTGAGATGTTTTGGTAAAGTTGCTTATGCACTTGATTCGCCTATTGATTTGCATCGGTACATCCAGTTTTTCATGCATCCTTGTTGAAGAAATGTGTTGGAGATCCGACATCCATAGTTCTCTTGGAAGGTTTGGGAGTTAAGGAGAATCTTTCTTATGAAGAAGTTCTAGTTGAGATTTTGGACCGACAAGTTAAGAAGTTGAGAAATAAAGAAGTTGCTTCCGTGAAGTTCTTTGGAGCAATCAGTTAGATAAGGGTGCAACTTGGGAGGCCAAGGCTGATATGAAGTCATGTTATCCTCATATCTTTCCCTCCGACCCCACTCTAGCTTGAGGTTTTTAGTTCCTCATTATCCATCCTTATGTCTTAATCATTCTCATAATTCTTTATGCATACATTCTCATGAAAACTTGATTTTTCAGAAAAATGAGTTAACTTTATTGATTTCTCCATGTTTATGTGTATTTGAGTATGAGTTGCATATGGGCCTTATGAAATGATGTTTGGAATATGCTTTAGCTTGGAGTCGATTTTTCCTCCTCGAATATGTGCATTTATGTGATTCCATTCATATTGTATGTTAGGTCTTCTCCCTATGCTTCTTATGATGTCTTGAGTTCCATTCGAGGACGAATGTTCCCAAGGGGGAGATATCATAAAATCTTAGATTTAAAAAGAAGGATAAATTCAAATCTTTCATAGCTGGTGTCAGTGTCTATGGTCTCCACCTAGGACCGTGGGTGCTCTTATGGGCCATAGATGGAAACCATAGGTAGTGAGGTGAATAATTTTTAAAGTCAAGTTCCAATATCCTTTTTACGGTTCGAAAAGACGGCCCTTGTTCCTCTTATTAGTCGTAGGTAGGTCTAAGTTGGAAACGACAGATGGCATGTACAGACCATAGGAGGACCAACAGAACGTACATGGAATCCATCAAAAATGGGTAAATTTTTAGGTCTCAATACGTGACCTACGGATCACCAAGATGGTCCGTAAGTGGACCTAAAGACCTTAGGTCGAGTTGGCAGTTATTTTAAGTAGGGTTTTGGATATTTTCCTAATTATTCTAACCCAATACTATGTCGTCTCAATACAAATCCTAGACCATATATAAGTCTTTTAAGCGTAAAATCGAACCACGCTAAATGATTCTTCAAATTTCCCCAAATCTCTCCAAGTTTTTCCCAAATATTTCTCTCTCTAAAACTTGAAGAATAAGGCTAGGGTATCAAGATCAAGTCTCCAATTTCACCATTAATTGTGCTTTTGGCATCTACATATGATAGTATTAACCTATGGAGTCCTTTCCTCCATAGGGTTTCCAAATTCTCCAATTTTACAAGTTAGAATATCAAATTAAAGTTATAATTTCATTCAATCTCATTGTTTCTTTTCAATTAGGATCTAATTGATTGTTTTATGTCTTGTTATGCATGAATTGAGATAATTACATGTTTCTAAGTTGAATTCACATCAGCCCATGCATGATCTATGATTTCTAGATTTTGATCATATGATGAAGCTTTTGAATTATGAAAGAAAAATTATAAAGATATCCATGTCTCTATATGAAATTGAGGAAAATTATTTTAGGTTGCTTTGAGAGTAAAGCATCGATGTTGTTATTGTTATTGTGAAAGGATTTCTCACATACTACTCAAACATGATTGTGAAAGGTTTTTCACACATAAATGATTCATAAGGTTGAAGGTTTTCTCACCTAAGATGAATCAAGATTAAAGAGGTATTCTAATGTATTCTAGCTTGGATTGGCTACTTGATTTGCCCTTCCATGGATGATAAGACAAGAAGAGATTACCCATGTCCCATAACTATGTGCCACCATAGGTTTGTCTTAGATAGACATTATCTAGTGAATCCATCTAAGCTAGAAGTTCATGGTTCTTACCTTGGCAAGTAAGGAAATATCTTTTCGGTATGGAATAGACAGCACATTCCATGTTATAGCTCACGTGATCTATGTAGGTTAAAGGTAAAACTCCCACAATATTGAATTAAAGTTACTTTATAAAAGTATCTTAAAGGTGTTTTAAAGATGTTAGCTTGCATTGACCATGGTTACGACTTATGTTTTCTAACATGTTATTTTATGATTTAGCTTGGTCATTGCATGTCATATAAAGTCGTTTTAGCATGATTTCATAACTCTTATGCATTGGTATCATACTTGGTACATTTACTAACACATACTTTTGCCTACATTGTTTCACTAATGTAGAGTCCAACGCTCCTACCTCTCATACTCGTGGCTAGTGATCTCATATAGATATCGAAGATTGGTGAGGCATCATGTTCCGAAGGTCAAGACTCTTTTATTTCTTTCATGTATTTTCTTTTCGGATATTGTATGTGATGTATGGGTTACGTCCTAATCACTCATTTGCTATAATAGATGGCTTTGAGACTTATGCTTAGACTTCTGCTACATTTTATCAAACCATTTTATTTTGAAATGCTACTTTTGAACTCTCTTGTTTCTATTATTTTGTGTGATGTATGCTAAGTAACTTTTGTAGGGCCTCTCGGGGTCATATACACCATGTCATGTCTAGGGTGTACTTTGGGTTGTGACACTACATTAAGACTGGAAATATTCTTCATTTTACATGTAAGGTGATATCGGGTGATTCTTAAATCGCTCATATGTGAAAAGGTTAATTCTTTAGTGTGGAAATGGATTTCGATTAATTAAGGTCACTAGAATCCCCAAGCACAAAGTTGAGTTGAAAGCTTCCATACCGATAAAATTTTGATGTAAGATTCTACTTAGGTTAAGTTCAAACGACCATATCTCTTAGCATATAAAGATTTATGTGGCCCATAATCTATCATATTAAATACATTTGAAACTTTTTTCCAATGCCACCAATTTTGTGTCAAACCGAGGTGCGAGTAAATACTTATGATCATTTTAGTAACCTTATATAGTGTAGTGACAAATTAGCCGACAATAAAACATTAAAAAAAGGTTGTTTTATGCTTTTTACCTCTAATAAAACCCTAAACGAATTTCTTCACTAATTAAAGGCCCAAAACAATCAAAATTTCATCTCTTAATTCCCCATTCTCTTCTCTCTCAAACCTTAAGGAAAATCAAAGCATAATACTTCCCTTCAAGATTCTTCTTCAATATAAATCTTTTTCCAAGAATTTAATTCTTTCTAACTCAAATTCCTTTATATAATTATGAATGAATAATATAAATCTTAATTCTTGGTCATATGGTTTTCAAGAACTAATTCAAGAATCTCAAGAAAAGTTTTCTTGACTGTTCTCCTTCAAGTTAGGGTTTCAAGGCTTCTAATCAAGTTATTTTTAAAGATTTTTCAAGGAAACTTTGTTTTCAATGCATGTAAGTCTATTATCAGTGATGGACTGAGTTCGTCCTCATACCTACATCTCAATTCAGTCAGTAAAAGTTTAATCTAGGGTTATACCCTTAATTTCGAGAATTCTTTGTATGAGTTATGTTATTGATTTTGATTTCTAAATCCTTGATCACAAGCTGTTATGTATATTATCAAATATTGATATCCTTAAGTTTTTTTTCATGTTTATATTCCACATGAACTCTAATTTATGGGTTAAAGTTAAGGGAACTATATGATTCCCAAATGTTTCATTTTTACATGAAGAAAGAGAATATTTGTTTGACAAAAGTAAACAAGTAAATCTAGGATTCTATCTTTAGATTTGGGTATTCTTGAGATGATTTGATGTTAAGTTTTGAGTATTGAGTTTTTCTATAGTGTTATTGAGATTCTTGAGTTGATTCGTTCATGTCTATGTTTCAGCATGAACCCTATTTTGAGTTTTAATTTTTGATAATCTTTTAAAGCAAACATTTTTGTCTTAAACTGATTTCCTAAGAAAGCCAAGATAATTTTTGAGAAAGAGTTTTAACCAAGATTTGACCAAGAGTATCTTAAATTATCTTTTGAAAAGAGTTTAAGGGAACACAAATGGTTCCAAAAGTAATTTTTTTACATTAAGAAGAGAACTATAATTCATGATTAGTATGATAGTCGAGTACGCCATCAATGTGTATGCAGCATGACATCTAGATATGTCATCAATGATTATACAGTATGACTTCTAGATTCATCAATGATCAAATAACAATAAACATTTGTTTTAAACTATTTTCTTCTAAGAAAGTAAAGTAGAGTTTGAGTAGAGTTTAAAGAGAATTTTTGAGTAAAGTTTAAGGGAATTGAGTAGTCCTATGAGATTTTTTTAGTAAATTTTAAGGAAACTGAGTAGTCCTAAATGTATCATTTGGTTATATTGACAAAAGAGAAACTTTGATTTCTGAATGAGTGTATGAGTTCAAAGATATTTCAGAGTAGTTACCTCTTTTAAGAGGATAGTTTGAGTAATTATCTCAAAATAGAGAAAGAGTATGTTTTATGCATTTGAGAAAGACTATATATATATATATATATATATATATATATTATTGGGAGTAATATTGAGCACCGATATGGGGATGAGTTCAGATAGCTCAAAATCCTCATAAACCATGTCTTGCCTACATGGTATAAGATCATACTTTTTAGATGAATCCTTGTTGCTTAGTGGATCCACTTATTTGAGAGGTTTTATACCTCGGTACGGTATAGAAAAGTTCTGGCAGCGTGGGTGGGATACTGTCTAATCACACAGCTCATAGTGATGGTTGTCGGTTAGAGAATCTCCCAATAGAGTTAAAGTATATTTTAATGTATCACTTATTATTGTGAGTTCAGAGATGCGTAAGCATTTTGTAAAGTTTTAAATTATTTGGCTCCTTTATTTCTTTACATCTAGCTTGAGTATACTTTGTCCGTTGCAGTCCTTTCATTTAGTTATTTCACTTCGGCTATATTAGATACTCGTAAATTCAATGTAGGGATGTCATTTGGCTTGCATCTTTTTATGATGCAAATACAAGTATTTATGATCACTAATATGTGCTTCGTTGAGATTACTCTATACTTCAGCTAGCTCTTGGTGAGCCTCTTTGCAATTTGGAGGACTCCACATTTACTTTCTAGTTAGTAGTTTTAAGATGTTGTAGGTATTGTTTTGACATCCTTCTTTAATAGTAGAGGCTTCATAGATAGACAAAGTCAAGGTGTCTCTTAGTATTTACTTTCTTTTGAGTTTTTTTACAAACTATAAGTATTGCTATTGAGTATGTTCTAGACTTTATGAGATGAATATTTGAGTTTAATTGATTTAATTATGTTTTGAGCCTATCATTGGTTGATCAAGTCTTTCGCTAAGTTGTCATCCAGGCCAAGGGTTCGCTTGCGGACCAACAATGGTTCTCGAGTTCTAGCCACGTCCAAGGTGTAAGCTCAGGGCTTGACAACGATCCTCTATTTTATCCACCTGCCTCAAATATGATGTATGACATCCTCGTTGATCACCCTATTTCCTTGAATAATAGACTCAAGGTACTTGGAGTTTCCTCCTTTCTAGATTATTTGTGTATCAATCATCACTTCCCCATCTTCCTCATGTTATGCAACATTAAACGTGAACTCCAAGTACTATCCTTTAGGCTTACTATGCATAAAGAGTTTAGACTCTAGGATTTGTCTCTATATCTCTAGTCTATTATTAACTCTGTCGTGTGTCCAGTCAATCAATTCAAATTTGCAGAAAAAATATAAACAATATCACAACAATATACACAAATAGATGTACACAAAATCATGAATGCTATAACATATATATAAAAAAAAACACGCATAATGAAACTTATAATTTTTCTAAGAACTGGCGTGTAAATGAAATGTCTATACAACTATTTGATTGGAACCTATTGAATACATTTTTGTCTTCTAATTGATAGATGTACATTAGAGGTTTATGAACATATGAATGAGAAACTTACACAATTCGGTTGACATGTCAACTACACTACACTGATCATTGCTAGATACTTCATTTTGTCCAGTTATAAGATCAACACTAGGTGCACTTGCCAAAGCCTCTTCAAGTGCAGTTTTCCACTCAATAAATCCTCAAGTGTTTCAGCCTATGAAATGAAAACTCTTAGAACAAAATCATGCAAGAATAATAAACTTTTTAAAAGTGATGAGTCCACGATTTGGACTCATTTAGGGCTATATTTTGATGAAATTAGTGTCCTCAAATGCATGATTTATCCCGATATCTAATGACAACCTTTGAGTTTCAGATATTTGAAGTTTGTGGCAAAGCATGGATACTACTTAGCAAAAAGAAGCAAAAGAAGCCGCAAGAACGAAGAAACAAAGATCTGCGAATCGCCGATACCATTCGGTGAAACACCAACATATCGCATATTCGCCTTTTGTTCCAGTGTGCTGAGCCTTGAAGGAAAGGAAAAAATCGGCGGTGAAAATGAGTAGTCGGCATAACACTGACCGACTCTGCGAAGCACTGCTACATCGCCCAATTATCCAGGACATAAAGATGCTGAAGGGAACTGATGAAAGGCGACAAAGTATACCAAATGGTGGATCGGCGAATGCATCGGCGATTACCACAACTGTCGCTGAAAGATCCTTCGTAGCACATTTTCTAAAAACTATAAATACTAGTTCAGTTTTTATTCTTAGGAGCGAATTTTACCTTGTTTTACCTAGTTTTTAGATTATTAAGTTTTAGACAGAGTTTTTTGAGATATTCTCTCTAAGTTTTGGAGAAGGTTTTGAAGAACTTGGATCTTTCAAGGGTTTCATCTTCAAGAAATTGGACTTTGGACTCTTGGGTTCTTCACTTTTGGCTTGTTTTAAGACTTAATCTTGCATACCCATTGATGGAAACTGATATTGGTATACTTCTTTGTCTCTTTTACATGCGTAGGTAAAACCCCAACTCTTGGAGTGTGATTTTGTGAATATGAGTTAGATTAGTTGTTGGGTCTTGCTTGCTGATAGTCTATTTGTATTTTAAATGTGATTTCTTTTAGTGGTTGTGGATGAACTTAATGAGGTTGTAGTTGCAAATATAATCTCATATATGTGTTTTTGGCTTGCTCGAGAGAGAGGTCATAAAACTAAGACCACTATATTGATGGCAGTGCGAGTGGATCGACAAGAGGTTCAGCTCGAGAGAATGAACCCTAGTCCCATTTCCACACACTCAGCTCGAGAGAGTGAGTGGGTTAAGGCGGAGACTTTTCTCGAGAGGTTCAGCTCAAGAGGAACCCGCTTGAAATGGGGTAAGTTGCTCGAGAGAGAGCTTACCCCCTTAAAGTCTAGCCTAGTCATAATTACTCTACGAGTTCTCTATCAAAAGCATGTACCCAATAATCTAGCTTAACCCGTATTCCCATCACATCCCAAGGATCCCCTCTCATTACTTAGAAATCTTTGTTAATTTTGCTGTTTTTACTTACTTGTGACAAAAACCCCATGTGATACTTGACGCTTGCATCACCCTTCTTAAATTTGTTATGTTTTCATTCGCCAAAGTCTTTAGCTACGGTTAATTTTAGGGCTATTGCACTTAACCGCCAATTTTTCACGCCCACTCCATTGGGACTCAACCCCAACCCTTTGTTGTATTACTAAATTATTGTACAATCGTAGACACTTGCATCGGAAATTGTTTCTTGATTACGCAAACATCAAAATGGCGCCGCTACTGGGGAGTGGTGTTACATGAAAGTTGTTGGTTTAAGACGAATTTTGTTTTTGGTAGATGTAGTTAACTAACTTTATTTTTAGTTTTGTTTTCCTTTGAATTTGTTGATGTAGGTAGGTACCCTAAGCATGGCTGGGGGAAATGGTGACAACTCGGTTGAAACGAGCCAAGAGGTCGAGAGGGACTTCGAGTTGACTGCCCTGACAACTCAGCTGAACGAGTTGTCCACCAAATTTTCAGAGGTGGAAAACCAGTGCAAGAGTCAAGGAAGGTACATACCTCCTCATGAGAGGAATCAATATTGAAGTGTTGAATCAAATGTTTGCCTCTAACTCTAGATCGATCCAGTTGATCAGGACACTCCTGAATAATGCAGTGCCTCCTCTTTGCCCAAATGAACTATTGGGATTACCTAGTAAAACTAGGGACAACCCCACCAATATAATGTGATTGGGGACTCGCGTCGTGCCATGACGTTAAAAAAAGCGCTTATTGGAAGGCAACCCAAGGTTTTAAATGCTTTATTTTGCTTTTATAAACAATGGTGTGTTAGTGGCACAAATTTAGAAGCTGAAAGTGTTTGGAAAATACAGATTGGCGAGTAAAATGGTCAGTCGGCGAATCGCTGAAGAGGTCGGCGTGTCTGACTTGACCCGCCGTTTGGCTCACTTCAAAGTTAAGTCAGAGCCTGTAAAACTCGGTGGACTTACGAAGCAGTTCGGCGTGTTGTCGAGATTAGTTGTTGGGTCTTGTTTACTGATAGTCTATTTGTAGTTTAAATGTGATTTCGTTTAGTGGTTGTGGATGAACTTAATGAGGTTGTAGTTGCAAATATAATATCATATATGTGTTTTCGGCCTGCTCGAGAGAGAGAGGTCGTAAAACTAAGACCACTAAATTGATGGCCAGTGCGAGTGGGTCGACATGAGGTTCAGCTCGAGAGAGTGAACCCTAGTCCCATGTGCACACACTCAGCATGAGAGAATGACTGGATTAAGGCGGAGGCTGTTCTTCATGCTGCAAGTGGGTGTCCGAGAGTAACCCGCTAGAAACGTGGTAAGTTGCTCAAGAGAGAGCTTACCCCCTTAAAGTCTAGCCTAGTCATAATTACTCTACGAGTTCTCTATAAAAGCATGTACCCAATAATCTAGCTTAACCCGTATTCCCATCACATCCCAAGGATCCCCTCTCATTACTTAGAAATCTTTGTTAATTTTGTTGTTTTTACTTACTTGTGACAAAACCCCCATTTGATACTTGACTCTTGCGTCACCCTTTTTAAATTTGTTATGTTTTCTTTCGCCAAAGTTTTTAGCTACGGTTAGCTTTAGCACTTTCGCACTTAACCACTAATTTTCACGCCCGATCTCTTTGGACTCGACCCCAACCTTTGGTTGGGTTATTAAACTATTGTACGATCGTAGACACTTGCATCACAAGTTGTGTCTTGAATACGCAAACATCAAAATGGCGCCGCTATCAGGGAGTGGTGTTACGTGAAAGTTTTTGGTTTAAGACGAATTTCTCTTTTGGTAGTCGTAGTTTACTAACTTTATTTTTAGTTTTTTTTCCTTTGAATTTGTTGATGTAGGTAGGTACCCTAAGCATGACTGGGGGAAATGGTGACAACTCTACTGAAACGAGCCAAGAAATCGATAGGGACTTCGAGTTAACTGCACTGGTAACTCAACTGAACGAGTTGTGCATCAAATTATCAGAGGTGGAAAACCAGTGCAAGAGTTAAGGGAGGTACATACCTCCTAACGAGAGGAATCAGTATAGATACAGGGAGAACAATCGTGTCGAAGACTCACTCCAAATCATTCTCCAAAAGATCACCGAACAAGATCAAATGTTAGAAGAGATGAATGAGAGTATTGATGTTTTGAATCAAATGGTTGACTCTTATTCTAGATCGATCCAGCTGATTAGGACACTCCTGAATTACGCGGTGCCTCCTCTTCGCCCAAATGAACTATTGGGGTTACCTAGTAACACTAGGGACAACCCCATCAATAGAATGTGATTCGCGTGGTGCCACGATGTTAAAAAAGGTGCTTTTTGGGAGGCAACCCAAGGTTTTAAATGCTTTATTTTGCTTTTATAAATAATGGTGTGTTAGTGCGTAGGTTTAGAAGCTGAAAGTGTTTGGAAAATACAGATTGGCGAGTAAAATGGTCAGTCGGCTAATCGCTGAAGAGATTGGCGTGTCCGACTTGACCCGCCGTTTGGCTCAATTCAAGGTTAAGTCAGAGCCTGTAAAACTCGGCAAACTTACGAAGCAGTTTAGCGCGTCGCTGACCAGGTCAGTGACCTTGATGTAGACTGCCGTCTTGACCCCCAAGAAGCTGAAAGAACTTTAGCAATCGGCGGGGAAGGTGATCACTAGGCGAATTGCCGAGTAAATCAGGGAGTGCGACTAACGTTGCCGAATAAGCGCGAACTGGATGGTTTATAATGGCCAAGAAACTTAAAATTTGAAATTCTTTACTTTCCCTCGCTCTTAAACCTCCTAAATTCACACTAAGGTAGTATTTTCTTTATTTTAGCACCTTACTAGCATTTTAGTTTGTTGTGTGCTCAGAGTTGGAATACTTTGCCGCCTAGCTTTTCAATCACGTTTTAATTGGCATCTAAGGTTGGTTTCCAAACCCTGAGTATATTATTGAAAATTTTGAACTCTTTTGCAATAATAGTATCGTATTGATGTGTGTTGGACCTCTCTGATAGGATTAGAATGCTTAAATGGCTATTTTAATTTGAAAATCTTGCCCGTATTGTTTGATTATCAAATGCCCATAATTTTTGTGCTTTTTAATGAGTTGGGTCATGATTGTGTGTTGTTAGATTGATTGGGTGAAGTCTAAGTAGCCCACGTTTGTGCTAAATGTCAAAAATTTGCTCAATGATAGAGCGGGTGACACCACTCTTAAGAGAAAATATGGTCAAATGGCCAAATGCAAAAAAACTGGGAGAAACCTGAGTATCTCGGGGTGATGGGTAGTATGGGTCCCATTTGAATTTCATTAGTGCATGCTTTGATTTTGTTTTCGGGGGTTGCGGGGTTACATTCGAGAAGATGGGTTGAAATTAGGCACGTTGGGTCGATTGGTGAGCTAGGTCGAGCTTGCCGAATGACTCGGCGGTTCTCCTAAGCCCCCCATCTTGCCGATAATTTGGCACCTTGATTGATATTTGATACTATAAGTGTTGGCGAGAAGTCTGAGGGCACCGAAAGCACTCGGTGACTCGCCGAATGTATTCTTATCGCCATTTGCTTATACCCCTTAAACACTTGCACACTGTGACTTTCGGCGGATAAGCGCATGTTCACCGAAAGTAGTCGGCGATTCACCGAAAGGCCTTCTTATCGCCGACTTGCCTTAATTGTTTAGCAAACCTCATCAGTGAGCTCGACTTAGTTCACCAAAGAGGTTCAGCGACTCACTGACTGGGTCGGTGAGTATGTTTGCAGTGAAATTTTCTGTGCTTTCATTTGACTTTCTTCTCGTTCTTTTGCAGATATGGTACGTACAAATCTAACCGAACCACCAAAGAAAAAGGCAAAGGGCATTTCAATAAATGAAGGAGGATCAAACCCTCCAAAGAGGAGAGGGGATGACCTGTAACCGAGAGACAAAGGCAAGAGGAAGAAACATATAGCTAGAAAAGGAGCAGCTATTGAGACAGATTTCTATGAACCAGAGGATGAACAACCTCTGATTAACCGAAGGGATGCGCTCCGGGCCAGATCTCAGTCCATAGCCACCAGTACTCCCTCAGTTGCTACCCCGCCTACTGCTGAATCAGTGCCAGCTCAAGCACCGTCACTTACTCCTGCACTGTCTATTTCTCCTCCACCTAGATTGCTGAACAGACTATAAAGTGAAGGAGTCTGGACTATCATAAAGGAGAACCTGCTATCTACGGAGGGTCTGGAAGGAAAATACCCAGATGTTTTGGACACCCTCTGCCACCACGAGTTTGAGTAGTTCACACGGCCCCGAGGCCCTTACTTTCCCTCCTGGGTAAGAGAGTTTTACACTGTTTATGGGGAGTTGGTACCTAAGAACAAGAAGAAGGCAAGTGAGTTTCGACCGGTGAAGTCGGTCATGGTTAGAGGCAAGGAAGTGGAGTGTCACAGTGAGCATATTAATGTTGTATTGGGTAGACCACTGCACTCTGCCTTCCCTTACGAGGGGTTGCGTATTGTTCCATCCTTGGATGATTTGAAGGGTTGGTTAGCTCCGTTGATTTCTGACACCACCCCGAGGTGGATCGATGCAGGAGCTCCCATTGTGAAGAAGGACATGAACATCGCCTCCAGGTTCTGGTTTGGCTTCATCAGCAGCACCATAATACCATCCCAGAACGAGTCTATTTTGCGCCATCCTAAGGCGACTTGCCTCGGATCTATCAGGGCCAGGAGGCGAATCGACCTAGGATTGCTAATTTTGCAGAAGATGGCTGTGAGAGCCAAGCAGAGACTTACCTCTCTGCCATTCCCAATTTTTATCGCTTTGTTATGCCGGTGTGCCGGAGTACCCTGGGATCCTTCAAAGGATATATAGGTCATCCCTTCATCCTTCATGGACATCCAACGTATTGTGGTCGGATTCACATGAGAAGAGGTTGAAAGGAGGAGAGCAGCTCCATCAGATATCTCTCCGGAAGTTGATGTTGACTCTTTACCAGTGGAAACACCTTCTCCTACTCCGGCCTCTGAGCCCTCAGGTATACCCGCTCCTTCTTCCTCTTCCTCGCAGGCTCTAGGTGCTTCCTCTTCCTCCCAGCCTGTCAGGATTACTCAGGCCATGATCCTAAAGATAGGGAAGTTGGCCTATTCAGCTGATGTGAGAGCTACCGGATTGGAGAGATCCATCCCGGGGATGATTGACAGTGCATCCTCATCAATAGGGCCTCTATTGATGATCTGGCCACCAGAGTCACTGCTTGTGATATCAGACAGGGGGAGACATACGGAGTTTCGGCTTTGAAAGCCAAAGTAGCAAATTTAAGGAAGGATGTAGACTATTTGAAGGCTACAAACTTCACTTCACTGATGCGGGATGCAGATGATGAGGATGCTCCGGACACCTCAGGGATTCCTTCGACTACTACCGGAGACGTACAGGGGAATAGCACAGCACATGTAGAGTCGGATGTAGAGAACGACGAGTAGTTGATATCAGTACATGCTAAGGAGGTACAGGAGGAGGATGGGATATTTGGCAATTTGTCAAATCTGGTGGAGACTATTGTGCAACAGGTGACCCATACATCACCGGCCGAGACGTGCACACCAGCCCCTAGCGGATTTGACACTGCTATCCCTTCTGAGGAGATTCTGGGCACTGATGCCCAACTACAATCTGCTACACCAGCCACTGAGACCCCGACAGAGAGAGAGACTGCATAGACATGACCTTTCTTTACCTCCCTCTCTGTCTTATTATATTTTTACTTTTGGTATTACTTTTATTTGTCATTTGAGGACAAATACTTTTAATTGTGGTGGGTGAGACCCATACCTTTTGTGTTGATAGTTGTGTTTTGTGTATATATTAGGTTGTTTTGCTTTAAAATGGTGTTTTATCTATTTCTGTGGATGATTGAGCTTATGGCTCCTTTTATTTACTTTATTGCAAAATGATTTTAACTCGTCCGAAAATTTTTGCTACCTCTTGTGTGAATGTGGTTGTTCTTGTGCAAAATTTGAGTCTCGGTTTTGATCAATACCGATGACTTGAATAGTACTCTCAATCAAACAAACATGAATGCACGGCTACGATGAGGCCAAATGAAGTTGCATAGACAATATGTGAACTCTTTGCATCTCATTTTGACTAGCCCAGTATCGAATCCAGTCTCTTGTAATGACCGTTGCACACTAGCGAAAGTGTGGAGTCTTGTTTGACTTTAGTGTCGATGCCTAGTGTGCTGAGCTTACTTTGAAACATGCATAATAGATCCTAGAATTTGCCCAGTTGGTCCATCGACTAAGTAAGACTATCTCTTGATATGATCTTAGGCAACTTTACAGAGTGTGAGCCAATTTTACATATACCTCTTTTGTTGCCTACCTTGTGAGCATGTGTGAACCTCTGTTGAACACCCCTTTTGAGCCTAACTTTTCTTTGGAAGAAACATGACTAAAACATGACCCTTCTTTGTCCATTACCCATAATCCTAGTGATTTGTGATGAGTTGAATAGCCATCTTAAGCCAAAAGCCTAAGTTGGGGGTGTGATGAAAAGAAAAGGGAAAGTCAAGAAGTGCAAGGAAAATTCTCCTTTAACCTATTGTGTTGAGAAAAATGGAACCCCTCCATAAAAAATAAAAAATAAAAAAGGAAGAAGAAAAGAGAAAGAGAAAAAGAATGAAAAAGAAAGTTGTGGACTAAAGTACCAAAGAATTGGGGTTTCCAAACAATCCATGGGAAGTGAATAATGGGATGACTCATGAGCACTAGTAAAAATGACGAAGGAAAAGGAAAGGAAATGTTATGAATATCGCATCTCATGAGGATAAAAGTCACTAAGCCTAAATGACCATACCTTTGCACTCAGCCCCATTACAAGCCTTGAAAAGGCCTTTTTGATCTTGAGTGAGCTGAAACAAATGTCGATTGGAAAATACGGGCAAACCTATGGGTGAAAGCATGCATTGTTTTCATCTTTGTGAGTGT
>NW_006238969.1:1308940-1314415 GCF_000226075.1 Solanum tuberosum | reverse complement strand
GACTTGCCCTTATCTTTTCACCATACCCCCAACTTAGGCCAAAAGCCTAAGTTGGGGGTGTGGTGAAAAGAAAAGGGAAAGTCAAGAAGTGCAAGGAAATTCTCCTTTAACCTATTGTGTTGAGAAAAATGGAACCCCTCCATAAAAAATAAAAAATAAAAAGGAAGAAGAAAAGAGAAAGAGAAAAGAAATGAAAAGAAAAGTTAGTGGACTAAAGTACCAAAGAATTGGGGTTTCCAAACAATCCATGGGAAGTGAATAATGGGATGACTCATGAGCACTAGCAAAAATGATGAAGGAAGGAAAGGAAGTGTTGTGAATACCGCATCTCATGAGGATAAAAGTCACTGAGCCTAAATGATCATACCTTTGCACTCAGCCCCATTACAAGCCTTAAAAAGGCCTTTTTGATCTTGAGTGAGCTGAAACAAATGTCGATTGGAAAATACGGGCAAACCTATAGGTATAAGCATGCATTGTTTTCATCTTTGTGAGTATGAGCGTTGCATGTGATTCCTAAACTTTAAATGATTAAATCATTATGTGCGAATTTGGAATCATTCTTTCTGTGAGGGCATTCAAACACTCTAGTTGAGCCTGAACTTGAATTTGAGGCAAGTATTGTGAGCATGAGATTCTTTGATATTGATGAGTCACTACTTGAATCTTTGAGTTAACAATTGATCTTTGCATAGGTAAATTGAGTCTTGTTGTGTGCATTCATGATCGAGTCTTGTGTAGCACTGTTCAAGACACCCTTTTTGAACGACTGAACTTGAGTTTGCTTGAGGACAAGAAAAGTTTAAGTTTGGGGTGTTGATGAGTCCACGATTTGGACTTATTTAGGGCTATATTTTGATGAAATTAGTGTCCTCAAATGCATGATTTATCCCGATAACTGATGAAAACATTTAAGTTTCAGGTATTTGAAGTTTGAGGCAAAGCATGGACACTACTTAGCAAAAAGGAGCAAAAGAAGCCGAAAGAAAGAAGAAACGAAGATCTGCGAATCGCCGAACCCATACGGCAAATCGCCAACAGATCGCATATTCGCCTTTTGTTCCAATGTGCTGAGCCCTAAAGGAAAGGAGAAAATCAGTGGTGAAAAGGAGCAGTCGGCGTATCGCCGACCGACTCCGCGAAGCACTGCTACATCGCGCAATTATCCAGGACATAAAGATGCTGAAGGGAACTGATGAAAGGCGACAAAGTACACCAAATGGTGGATCGGCGAATGCATCGGCGATTACCACAAAAGTCGCTGAAAGATCCTTCGTAGCACATTTTCTGAAAACTATAAATACTAGTTCAGTTTTTATTCTTAGGAGCGAATTTTACCATATTTTACCTAGTTTTTAGATTATTAAGTTTTAGACAAAGTTTTAGGAGATATTCTCTCTATGTTTTGGAGAGGATTTTGAAGAACTTGGAGCTTTCAAGGGCTTCATCTTTAAGAAATTGGACTTTGGTCTCTTGGATTCTTCACTTTTGGCTTGTTTTAAGACTTAATCTTGCATACCCATTGATGGAAACTGATATTGGTATACATCTTTTTCTCTTTTACATGCGTAGCTAAAACCCCAACTCTTGGGGTGTGATTTTTTGAATATGGTTAGATTAGTTGTTGGGTCTTGCTTGCTGATAGTCTATTTGTACTTTAAATGTGATTTCATTTAGTGGTTGTGGATGAACTTAATGAGGTTGTAGTTGCAAATATAATCTCATATATATGTTTTCGGCTTACTCAAGAGAGAGGTCGTAAAACTAAGACCACTAAATTGATGGCCAGTGCGAGAGGGTCGACATGGGGTTCAGCTAGAGAGAGTGAACCCTAGTCCCATGTCCACACACTCAGCTCGAGAGAGTGAGTGGGTTAAGGCGGAGGTTGTTCTTCATGTGGCAAGTGGGTGTCCGAGAGGAACCCACTTGAAACGGGGTAAGTTGCTCGAGAGTGAGCTTACCTCCCTTAAAGTCTAGCCTAGTCATAATTATTCTACGAGTTCTCTAATAAACGCATGTACCCAATAATCTAGCTTAACCGGTATTCCCGTCACATCCCAAGGATTCTTTCTCATTACTTAGAAATCTTTGTTAATTTTGTTTTTTTTATGTACTTGTGACAAAAACCCCATTTGATACTTGACGCTTGCATCACCCTTTTTAAATTTGTTATGTTTTCATTCGCCAAAGTGTTTTTCTACGGTTACCTTTATCACTTTTGCACTTAACCACTAACTTTCACGCCCACTCCCTTCGGACTCGATCCCAACCCTTTGTTGGGTTACTAAACTATTGTACGATCGTAGACACTTACATCGGAAGTTGTGTCTTGATTACGCAAACATCAAAAAGCACCTGCCAATAATATTGATAAAGGAAATAATGTAATAATGTAAAGTATAAACAGAACGTTGAGAGAACCGCGTTAGAAATTGATGAATATGTACAAGAACTATATATAAGTATCATGATTTCATCATCATCATGGTACCAAAATATTCCACCACACACACACACACACACATATATATACATACATATATATATATATATATAGTTTCAGAATGTACTATTTGGTACGGAAGCAGCCTTTTGAGGCAAAATCATTTATCGTTGTAGCAAAATTTTTGGAACTACTAACTAAGTGTTCAAGGTTAGCCAACTGGAGGAATGTTTCAATTCTTAAGTATATCTAAACTTTGAACAGACCGTGTGGAGAGAGTGAAATATTATTTATACTTTCATTTATCCAGTGAATAAGATTACCATCCAGTGATTATAGAACATTCATATTGTTCTTGAGTTCACGGATGTCTTTCCTACTAACCTACTTGGCCATCCTCCTGAGTATGGTATTGATTTCTCCGTTGATCTTAAGTTGGAAACTCAACCTATTATTGCTCCACCCTACTGTATGGCACCTACCTAGACTGAAGAGCCCAATATTCATCTTTAAGATCTCTTAAGTAAGGGTTTCATTAGATTGAGTGTCTCATCTTAGGGTGCTCTCATATTGTTTATTGAAATAAAAGTGGTTCTATGTGTGTGTATCGATTATAGGCAGTTTAACAAGGTGATAGTGAAATTAAAGTATCTTATACCCTGTATAGATGATCTATTTGATACGATTCATGGTGTAGTGTTTTTTTCTAAGATAGACTTAAGGTTCAATTACAATCAGTTGCGGATTAAGGAGTAGGACATCTCTAAGACATCTTTTAGAACTTGTTGCAACCACATCGAGTTCCTAGTAATGTCTTTTGGGTTGACCAATTCCCCATCACATTTATGGACTTGATGCCTCATCTTTTCAGGTCTTATTTGAAATCCTTTATCGTGCTATTCATTGATGACATTCTCTTATACTCGAGGAGTAGGAAGGATCATGAGCAACATTTGAGGATTATGCTCTAGATATTTTTAGATTAATGGCTTTATGCCATGTTCTCAAATTGCGAGTTCTTGCTTGAGTCTCTAGAATTATTAGGAAACGTGGTGTCCAAGGATGAAATTATAATAAACACGACAAATATAGAGGTAGTTCATTAGTGGGACAACCCCACCTTAGTATAAGGGATTCAGAGTTAAATATTAGGCTGGCAAGCCACTATAGGTGATTTATTAAAGGTTTCTCTTTTATAGAAGCACCATTGAATAGGCTGACTATATTGGATGTTCCTTTTGAGTGGTTAGACACTGTGAGGTGAAATATCTTAAGCTCAAACAGTTTCTCACTTCAGCTCTTATTTTGACTATTCTAATTGAGGGTGAGGGGTTTACGATCTATTATGATGCATCTAGTGTTGGTTTTAGTTGTTTTTTTTTAGTGAAACATGTCTATTGTAGCATATGCATAGAGGAAGCTTAAAGTGTACGAGCAAAACTACCCCACTAATGACTTGGAGTTTGTAGTGGTAGTTTTCACGCTGAAGATTTTGAGACATTACCTATATGGAGTTAGTTGTGAGATTTTCACTGATTTTGAGACAAAATGATGTTAATGCAAAGCAACATGGTGGATGGAGATTCTGAAGGACTATAACCTCTCTATTCTAGACCATTCAAGCAAGGAAAATGTGGTAGTGGATGCCTAGAGCTAGAAGGCAACAAGTATGAGGAGTCTAGCTTTCCTTTCAGCTTCACGGCCTTTGGCATTGAATATCTAGTCCGCATCCAATATGTTGATTCGACTTGATATCTCTGGCCCTATATGAGTTCTAACCTATGTGAAAACTTTTTCCACTATATCAGAGAAAATTCACAGTTGACAGCTCAAGGATAAAAGTTTATGGCTATTTGTTAGCGGGTATTGAGAGGCAACGCTAGAGAGGAGACCATAGGATCCAAGGATGTTTTGAGATTTGGTGACCGTATTTTCATTCTTAGATTCGGAGGCTTGATTCAGTTAGTACTTCTGGAGGCCCACCACTCTGGATATTCTATTCACTCTGGCACAACTAAGATGTATAGAGATTTTAGACAACACTACTGGTGAAGCGACATAAGAAGAGATATGGTAGACTATATAGCTCGTTGCCTGTGTTGTAAGCAAGAGAAGGCCAAACACTTCAGGCCTAGTGGTGAGTTTTAGATATCACCAATTTCTGAGTGGAAGTGGGAATGCATCACTATGGATTTTGTTGTCATTTTGCCATGGACTTCTCGAGGTGTTGATAGCATTTGGCTCATCTTTGATTGATTGACCAAATCTGCTCACTTCTTACATGTTCAGTCTTTTTTTAGTGCCGAGAGATTGGCATGTATCATTTTCTGGAGGTAGTTTGACATCATGGGGTTTCAATGTTTATTATCTCCAATAGAGACTCTCAGTTTATTTCTAGCTTCTAGAGGACCTTCTAGAAGGAGTTGGGTATTTGGTGGATTATAGCAAAACATTTCACCTACGGACTGTTGGGCAGTTAGAGCAGACTATTCAAGTTTCTAGGATATTCTTCAAGCTTGTGTGTTGAACTGTGAGGTCAGTAAGATCAGTTTCATGGCTTAGTGGAGTTTGCTTATATAAATTTCTATTGTTCAAGTATTCAGATGACCCCATACGAGGCATTTTATGGTAGGCGTTTTCAATCTCCATTTGGTTGGTTTGAGGCTTTGGAGCCTAGGTCACGTGGTATAAACTTGCTTTAAGAGGAATTGGATAGAGTTCGGGTGATTAAAGACATGCCATGGGAAGCTCAAAGCAAGCAGAATAGTTATCTGACTGATAAGCTCCAATTATCCTCAAAAACCATTAAGAGAATAAGCAATCGTTGCAAATAAAAATGCCCAACTAGGATTCTGGGTCGAATCCCACAGAGAGTGATATAGTGCAAATAATTCCACTAGGTGTCACGCCCCGAGCCTACACCCTGGGCGGGACCGGCACTCGGAGACCATCGCTGGCCCCAAGTGAACCCTTGGCCTGGCTTTCTTAACTCAGCGGAAACCCAACTCAACACAATAACTCAATGCCATGCA
>NW_006238969.1:1304062-1305749 GCF_000226075.1 Solanum tuberosum | reverse complement strand
AACCACAAACTTCAACCAACACAACCACAAACTTCAACCAACACAACCACAAACTTCAACCAACACAACCACAAACTTCAACCAACACAACCACAAACTTCAACCAACACAACCACAAACTTCAACCAACACAACCACAAACTTCAACCAACACAACCACAAACTTCAACCAACACAACCACAAACTTCAACCAACACAACCACAAACTTCAACCAACACAACCACAAACTTCAACCAACACAACCACAAACTTCAACCAACACAACCACAAACTTCAACCAACACAACCACAAACTTCAACCAACACAACCACAAACTTCAACCAACACAACCACAAACTTCAACCAACACAACCACAAACTTCAACCAACACAACCACAAACTTCAACCAACACAACCACAAACTTCAACCAACACAACCACAAACTTCAACCAACACAACCACAAACTTCAACCAACACAACCACAAACTTCAACCAAAACAACCAAAAGGATTCAACAACACAATCAATCTTTTCTCAATAATAAAAGGAGGTTGGTGTGTAGGGGAAAGTATCAACCCACACTATGAACTCACATACCTATTAGGGATCACCCCCGACGATTTCCACGATGATCTTTGACGGAAACTCCTTGATCTCCTCTTCTTCTTCTCTTCCTTCTCTCTTCTTCTCTTCTTCACTCAAGAACCCTAACTCTTACTCTTTTAAAATGGAACAAAAATGATCCACAATCAGCCTAACACAACAATATAACCTCAAAAGAAATGACTTGTGAAAAGACCAAAATGCCCTTAAATTTCCGGACAGACTCCCTGCCAACTGCCCAACTTTCAAAGGGCATAACTCACTCATACGAACTCGGAATTGAGCAAACTCGGTGGCGTTGGAAAGATCATTCTACGAACCTCGTAACCATAACTGGAACTCCACCTAAATCATCCTGATCTAGAATTTATGGCTGTTGAAAGTTGGCCAAAAACTCACCTTTTCCATACTTGGCCAAAATTTTCCAGATTTTCAAATTCTTTCCAAAAATGAAAAATTTCAAATTCTAAGCCTCTTCCTAGTTATTTCAATTTTCCGGATGTTACATTATCTCCTCCTTGGAAAGATTCGTCCTCGAATGAGATTACTCTAACAAGGCTAAGGGTGTAACATCAAATCAAACATCCAACAAGCAATCATGCAAACAACAACAACAACTACATGCTCACTATAATTCAAAGGGCACTAAGAAGGAATTTAGTACCTTAGTCTGCATTTCCTCCGGATTCAAAGAGATAGGGATATCTCCTCTTCATGTCCTCTTCGGCTTCCCAAGTAGATCCCTCAACTAGTTGGTTCTCCCAAAGGACCTTGACTGAGGCTACCTCTTTCGTTCTCAACTTATGAACTTGGCGGTCTAGAATCTGAACTGGAACCTCCACATAAGATAAGCTATCCTTGATCCTAAAACTTGGCATAATCTTCCGCTGAAAAGGTAGTCTTTACTCGTAGAAAATGAGTTGACTTTGTCATCCTATCGACAATCACCCAAATAGAGTCATGATGTCTGCGAGACTTTGGCAACCCTGTGATGAAATCCATATTGATAATCTCCCACTTCTAATTCTTGTTGAACCTCATAACCCTTTTCATGGGTGAAACTTTCAAATATACCCAATCATCTACTTCGAACTCTAAC
>NW_006238969.1:1299325-1303749 GCF_000226075.1 Solanum tuberosum | reverse complement strand
CCCCTTCATGGGTGAAACTTTCAAATATACCCAATCATCTACTTCAAACTCTAATGCCCTTCTCCTAACATCTGTGTAGGATTTCTGGCGACTCTGTGCCGTTTTCAGCCTCTCTTGAATCACTTTCACCTTCTCCATAGCTTGGTGAACTAAATCTGGTCCTATCAACTGGGCTTCACCAACTTCGAACCATCCAATAGGAGATATACATTTTCTCCCATATAGAGCTTCGTATGGAGACATCTGGATGCTAGAGTGGTAGCTGTTGTTGTAGGCAAACTCGATGAAAGGTAGGTGATCATCCCAATTACCTTTGAAATCGATCACACAAGCCCTCAACATATCTTCTAAAGTCTGGATTCCGTCACCGGATACAATGTGGCCTAGGAATGCCACAGACTTGAGCCAAAACTCACACTTAGAGAACTTGGCATACAACTCCTTGTCTTTCAAAGTCTGAAGAACTGTTCTGAGATGACTAGCATGATCTTCTTCATTTCTTGAATAGATTAGTATGTCATCAATAAGGACAATAACAAACATATCTAAATAAGGTTTGAAGACTCTATTCATCAAGTCCATGAAAAAATGAGTTGACTTTGTCATCCTATCGACAATCACCCAAATAGAGTCATGATGTCTGCGAGACTTTGGCAACCCTGTGATGAAATCCATATTGATAATCTCCCACTTCTATTCCGGAAGCTCTATCATCTGAGCCAAACCACCGGGCCTTTGGTGCTCAACTTCGGATCTGAGATCAATCTTTGAAAAACTGGTAGCACCCTGAAGCTGATCGAAAAGATCATCAATCCTCGGAAGAGGGTACTTATTCTTGATGGTAATCTTATTCAACTGGCGGTAATCTATACACATCCTAAGTGAACCATCTTTCTTTCTCACAAACAAGACCGGAGCATCCCAAGGTGAGACACTCGGTCGAATGAAACCCTTTTCTAGAAGATCTTTCAACTGCTCTTTCAACTCTGCTGGTGCCATTCTATATGGCGGAATAGAGATAGGACGAGTATCTGTTATGAGATCTATACCGAAATCTATTTCTCTCTCAGGAGGAATTCCGGGTAGATCATCAGGAAAAACTTCTGGAAACTCTCTTACTATAGGAACTGACTGAAAAGGAGGTATCTCAACACTAGAGTAATGAACTCGGACTAAGTGATAGATACAACCCTTTGAAACTAACTTTCTTGCCTTAAGGTACGAAATAAAACGACCCTTAGGCACTGCTGAACTACTACTCCACTCTAAGACTGGCTCATTAGGAAACTGAAATTTGACCATTCGAGTTCTACAATCTATCGATGCATAACAAGCATGAAGCCAATCCATACCTAGAAATCTACCATGTCTAGCTCAATTAAATTAGCCATGGTGTCTTTGTGATTGATGGAAATGACACAATTACGATATACTCGCTTAGCTAGAATAGACTCCCCAACAAGTGTAGAAACACAAAAGGGTTCACAAAGTCTTTCAGGAAGAACATCAAACTTATTCGCAACATAAGGAGTTACAAAAGATAAACTTGCTCCTGGATCTAACAAAGCATATACATCAAAAGCAAAGACTTTGATCATACCAGTGACAACATTTGGAGAGCTCTCTTGCTCATGGCGACTGGTGATTGCATAAAGGTGGTTTGCTCCTCCACCGATACTAAAAGTAGCTCCTCTAGGTGCCATCCTGTCTGGGGGAGCAACTGATGAAGATTGGGTCCTACTGCCCAAATTTCCACTATCTTGCTTATTCTTAGGGCACTCCTTCACGAAGTGACCCTCTTGCCCACACTTAAAACAACCTATCTGGCCATCACGACATTTGCCCGGGTGGGTTCTACCACACCTAGTACATGTAGGAAACAAATTACCTCCTTGTGCCACACTACCTGAGGACTGTGCTTGTCTAGCCTTGAAGTCCTTCGAATTCTGGCCATTATGATCACCTCTGTATCTGGGTGCCGGTGCTTTAGCAGATGATGGAGCAGGTCTCTTTTGCCTCTGCTGAAAGGATGAACGGTTTGAATTACCTTTTTGCCGCGCGGACTCGTTACCGGTCTTAGCTTTCTTATTTTTGAACTCTTCTCTGTCCCTCAGCTTCTCTTCCTCAACCTGCTGTACATAGACCATCAACCTTGATATGTCCATGTCCCCGATAAGCATCGCAGCCCTACCTTCCTTACTCGACAACCGAGACAGCCCAGCAACAAACAAACTCATTCTATTTCTCATATCCGCAACCATCTCCGGAGCATAGCGGGATAGTTGGGTGAACTTCAAACTATACTCATGAACACTCAGGGACTCCTGCTTAAGTGTTCTAGCGACACCCTTCAATTGGTACGCAGCTAGTTCAACCCGCTCAGTATCTGCCACATGCATCACATCAAAAATCTTTTTCAGCTCCTCAATGAAGTTCTCTGGATCCTCTACAGTGCTTGACCCAGTGAAACTTGGAGGGTTCATCCTTTATGTCTAGCTCCCCTCTGCTGACCAATTTGATTAGTTACAGCTTGACTCAGAATTCTAATTGCCTCTCTGAACTCGGCATTAGAAACTTCCCATTGATCTTGCACTCCCGGGGCATAAGGTAACTCTTGCTCATCAACATAACGTCTAGGAAGACGTCCTCTACCAACTCTTCGTGGAGGCATGACTATCTAAAAACACGTGCAAGCACGGATTAGGAAGAAACTCTTTAGAGATAAACTCTAACGCACGAGATGAGTGTGAAAGAAGTCTGAATCCTTCCTAAATGTTGTAGCCTCCCAATTATTGATGTGGCGCGCTTCACACCGATAACTAGGACTCTACAGACACGGCTTCATAGACTCCCTAGGACTCTTGAACTCTGTGCTCTGATACCAAGTTTGTCACGCCCCGAGCCTACACCCTGGGCGGGGTCGGCACTCGGAGACCATCGCTGGCCCCAAGCAAACCCTTGGCCTGGCTTTCTTAAATCAGCGGAAACCTAACTCAACATAATAACTCAATGCCATGCAAAGACATAAAACAACTTAACTCATGAAATCTGGCTCAAAAGGGCAACTCGAGTCTCAAAATAGAATATTTACATATATACATAGATGAGAGACTCAATACTAACTAACTGACTGTCTATGAAGCCTCTACAATACTGATATGGATGTTGGGACAGATCCCACAACTTCCTAATAGAACAAAACTAAAAGAACAAAATAACTGAGTCCTCCGGAAAGCAAGGAGGCTCACCATTGACTCTGGAGTGCTCAACTGGATCAACGGCGTGCTGGATGCTGATCCTGGGTACCTGCGTCTGCATCATAATAAGATGCAGGCCAACTGGCATCAGTACATGGAATGTACGAGTATGCGAGCTGGAAAGCTAAACCACAACTTAAGCTTGAAAGGAGTACAAGAGAACACCTACCTCGGCTCTGTACGACTCATCAATAACTGAAACTCAATATGTAAAACAATAAGACACATGCAATATATAAAGCTTGTAAAACAGTATAAGCAACTTAGCTCATTATGGATAAAACAATAACAAACTCAACTTTACTTATATAAAAGTAATATAGCTTTTGTGGGAGACTTTTTAACCGACAACCACCACTATGAGCCCTAGTGATGATACAACGTTTTACCTCACGTTGCCCAAGGACCATCCTATATCTTGCCGTGATATATGACCTTAATTTTTCTTAGTGGATCCACTAGCTTAATCTTACGTGATCATCTAAAAAGAATGATACGTCAAGTCCCATGTTGGCACATGGTTCTTATGGAGAGTTGAGTAAATCTGAACTCGTGTCCCCAATTCGGTGCTCAATACTTATCCCAAAAATACTTTGGCTCATAAGTGTCTTTAAAAACATCTTTCTCTTATTGAGATAATTACTCAAAACTTAGCCTAAAGGCTCTTTTGGAAAACATGGTTCCTTTCTTACTTAAATGTAAAAACATTTAGAAACTTCTTTGGGAAATACATAGTTCCCTAATAAGTTTGGAGAAATGGACTCGACTTTATGCTCTTAACTTAACTTGAAACTCGATACTCTTTACTTGTCTTGAAACTCTATACTCTTTGCTTGAATTGACACTTGAGTCTAAAAATGAAGTTAAAGCGTTCAATAAAGACTCTTGAACAACTTTACAACTTGCTTGACTTGCTTAACTTCTAAGCTTAACTCTTAACTTCACTTAACTCCTAACTTCACTTGACTTCTAACTAACTCTCCTTGAATTGGAATTTTGGATTCAAGGTGCTTGATCACATGTTACAGATGAGCTCTTGACTTTTAGAAGTACCTTGGAGTGTTGGAAACAACTAGGAAACATAGGTATAATACCTAGGAACATGTATGAAAAAGTGGGGAATGAAGGTAACGGGAAGGATTGGCGTCCTTGGCACTCTAAGAGGCG
>NW_006238969.1:1289673-1298995 GCF_000226075.1 Solanum tuberosum | reverse complement strand
GTTGGTGTGTAGGGGAAAGTATCAACCCACACTATGAACTCACATACCTATTAGGGATCACCCCCGACAATTTCCACGACGATCTTTGACGGAAACTCCTTGATCTCCTCTTCTTCTTCTCTTCCTTCTCTCTTCTTCTCTTCTTCACTCAAGAACCCTAACTCTTACTATTTTAAAATGGAACAAAAATGATCCACAATCAGCCTAACACAACAATATAACCTCAAAATAAATGATTTGTGAAAAGACCAAAATGCCCTTAAATTTCTGGACGGACTCCCTGCCAACTGCCCAACTTTCAAAGGGCATAACTCGCTCATACGAACTCGGAATCGAGAAAACTCGGTGGCATTGGAAAGATCATTCTATGAACCTCGCAACCATAACTGTAAATCCACCTAAATCATCTTGAGCTAGAATTTATGGCTTTTCAAAGTTGGCCAAAAACTCACCTTTTCCATACTTAGCCAAAATTTTCCAGATTTTCAAATTCTTTCCAAAAATGAAAATTTTCAAATTCTAAGCCTCTTCCTAGTTATTTCAATTTGCCGGATGTTACACTAGGATATTATAAATGTGACCTATTCTTTGTAGCTATTAGGAAGATAGGAGGAATACTCCACCGAAGTTTAATTAAAAGTATTTGAATTCGATTATCATAGTGAAACTAGCAAAACAAGAGTACACATTGAAGAAATGACTTTGGAGTGTGGGGTTAGTGATGATGTAATAAAGGGATCAAAGTGCTTGCTCGAAAAAATAACTAGGCAATCATGGATAAGCTGGGTTATCATTATCGATACTAATCTTCTTTCGATCTCAAAGTATCATGGTACAAAATCTCCTTTCAGTCTCATTTGTGCAGGCTACAAATCAACCCACTATCTTACAATAATCCCTTCTTCAAGCAAATTTAGGAATAAGGATGAGTCTAAAAATCCCCTTTCAAGAGAAATATAGAAATCAAATCCACATTGTGAGTATCAAACTATCTCACCACTTCTAGTAATCCCTTTTGGGCATCAATCGAAGATATGACCTAGAGTTAAGTTGTCCACCTTAACCCATCAATTAATTTCATGTTAAATAGCATGAATCTATGATTATAGAGTAATAAAACAGATCAAGGCTCTAAATTCACTAAAATATATCAACACCCAACCCCATAAAAACACCCCTAGACCTTGGGGTTTTAACCACACATACTTCGGTGGAAAGAAATTATACCTAAAGTAAATTCAGCCATTGATTTGCATATAGTAAGCAAGGATCTTCAAGACCCACTTCGAATTTTAACTCTCCAAGTGTCGATTACAAATCTATCTTCAAAACGCCAAACAAAAAGGGATGGAGGAAAAGTTCTATCTCAACGTCTCCAAGTTGGAATTGATAAAATTTAGATTTTCTCTCTAATTTACTATCTATAGTTTCCCCAAAAATAAATTAAGAATGCCTTCACAGCTTGTTCGGTGACGTTAATCAGGATCTCCTAATAAATTTGGTGGATCATCATTTGGTCCTTTAGCTCACCCTTTCTTGGTCTCAAGCTTCAGGTATTTGATAATCATTCGGCTGACTCGACTAAGCCCGCATTTTCCCATTAGGCGTATTTCCAATTACCCCTTTGACCTCCTTCTTGACCTCCATTTTTAGCTCCATAGTATGCTACATTAGGCGGTGAAACCCAACTCGCCTTTTTCTCGTTCGGCGAGTTTCTGAGTCCTTCTTTCCTCACTGACTTGTCTTGACCCATTTTTATTAAACGCTGTCAACTTTGGTGGAACCAACCATTTCAAGGATTCACCCTTTATCTTTTGGCGAACTTTAACTTCAGAGTTTTTATTGAATTTCAACGTTCTTGGCCTTTCTCTCATGTATTCATCCTTGTATTTTCCCTTAGCCTTCATAGTTGTAAATTATCAAAATGTCATCAGAATTGGACATAATTAGGCATTGAGGACACTAATTGTTGAACTAAATATCCTTCAAATGAGTGTAAATCTACCACTCATCACTGACTGTAGGTACTGTCCCTTGATCTTTGATGTTGGTAATCATGTTTTTTTTAGTGGTACCCTTGAAAGGTGTGATTAGATTTGGGAGGCAAGGTAAGCTTAGCCCCAGATACATTGGGCTTTTTGAGATCATTCAGATAGTTGGAGATGTTGATTTTGAGTTGGCTTTTCCACCTACCTTTTCAACTATTCATCTAGTATTTCATGTTGCAATGCTTTTCTTATACATTCTTAAAGAGTTCCATGTGCTCCAGTAAGATTCAGTCTAGTTGGATGACAATTTGACCTTTGTGGAAGAGCTAGTTGTTATTTTGGATAGAGATGTCACACGATTTTTTTCGAGAGATATTCTTGTGGTAAAGGTCCAATGTAGACGCCATCCAATCAAGGTGGCTACCTGAGAGACCGACATGACTTGTGAGTCCAACATCCCCACATGTTTAAGCCTTCATGTACTTCTTGACCTTTTACATTTGAGGACAAAATTCTTATTTCTCTATTTTTTTTGGTATTTTCGGCATTTAGAGTTTTGTTTATAGATGCCTTATGTCATTTATACCTAGTTGGTTGATGAATGGTAGATTTTCACTCATTTAAGGTCCATTCAACTCAATAATTAGTGTCCTCAATGCCTAATTTGTCCTTTTCTAATAGAATTTTTATGATTTGAAACTATGAAGACAATTGGATAAGGCAAGGACAGATGTTTGAAAGAATGACCAAAATGCAAAAAGAATTGCAAAGTGAACGGTGTTGATCGCCTAGCATCATAGGCGGATCACCAACTGAGCACAACATTGCCCAAAGTGACAGTGTGTAAGGAAAAGATTTAATGCTTGAAAGTCAAACTAAGGTGGTATTCAGCGATACGCTAAACCTATAAGGCAAACCCAATCGAAGTCACTGGCAGGGGTTCAAACACCTAAAGCCTAGAGCTTCACAAGGCGAGCTGAGGAGCGAATGGCGATAGGCTGAGTAGGTTTGGCTGCCCGACTAATGTCACCGAAGTTATCAAACGATAGAATTTTGGGCCAAAGTTTGGGAAAATATAAATAGCCCAAAGAATGTAATTTTTAGGAGAGTGGAGTTGAGTTTTTTTTAGAGTCTTTGAAGAAGACAGTTTTGAGAGTTAGAGAGCACTTTACCTTTGAAGAACACTTTTCTAGCTTTTGGGGTTTAAGAACTTTCTTCTTGAATTTGAAAAATTAATTTTGAATACAAAGTGAGTTTTCTTTTCATTGCTTAATTTCATGTTACATATAGTCTCTTTCATGAAAGGTATAATTTCTTTAGTTTTTGTGATGTATGGTTAAAACCCTAAGATCTAAGGGTTCTCTAATGGGGTTGGTGTTAATTTAATGTAGTGGGTGTTGTGCTATGCTCTGTTTGTTGTTGTTCATGCATGAATTTAGTCTAATTGCCATGTGGTTAACTAATGGGTTAAGGTTGCAAACATAATTCCTACTTCCGATCTCCGGTTGATGCTCGAGAGAGATTAATTGGAGTTGGTAATAACTTGAATACTAGCAATTTAGGTTTGATGTTTGTAGCTTTCTTGAAAGAGAGGTTATGGGTCAGATCTATTTGCCCTATTCTTGAAACAGAGAATAGAGTAAGGTATTGGGTTGTTAAGGATAGGAATATAGATGAGACCGAAAGGACATTCTATGCATATATGCTTTGAGATCGAGACATGATTAGCGTTAATGAAGATGACTTAGCCTATTCATGAATGTTCATCACAATGGAGCAGCATAATTACCCCTATGTGAGATTATATTCCAATCCCGCACCCCTAGATTACTTGATAGCTATTGATTTCATTTAATTATATGTTTAATTGCGATAATTGATAACCAAAGCTTTATATTAAGTTGGTGGTTCGATCCACCCAATTGTTCTTACTATTACCAATGAGCTAATTTTAAAATCAAATTTTCTTGAAAAAGGAATTCTCTACAATACACCGGGATTCGACCCTGACTCTTCGTTAAATTTTTATTGACGACGACCACTTACTCTTTTAATTAGTTTTCTAGGTTAAATCGAGTGTTATCGGTGGGGCTTATATGACGATCACTGGGGTAGTTCATTTGGTTTTTATGCAGGTTTCCCTATTTTAGAGCTTTTGAAGTTTATATATTTGGCTTTGGTCAAAATTTTAGGTAAGTCACCTTGAAATGTGATTCAAATACATTAATTAGCTCGAGAGCATTGATTTTAATTTAATAAGACCTTTGGTTTGGGTCATGAGACTTCTTGGCTAATTTCGAGCTACTTTAGAGTTTTTAGCTAAAATGGAGCTTGGAGTTTGAGATCTACTTTTCATTGAAATGACCTTCGCTGGAAGTTTTGATAATTGCGTTGAGTCCAAAATTCCATTTAGGGTTGGATAGCATATTCATTTGGCATTGGTTAGACCCTGAATGAATCTCGAGGTCCATTCAAGCCTTGGGATTCTATTACAAGTTTCCTAGTACAACTCATGCAAGTGTTGCTGCTCTCAAGGAGCTTGGCTTGATTCAACAGAGCCGCTCTTACGGTGAGCCAAAGTGATGGCTAGTGACACTGGCAGGGCTTTGTCACTATCGATGTTGATCACTCTGGTTATCTGGCTGAACGGGATTTGAGCCACTTCTGTAGAGTCTGTGGGCCTTGTTGACTACAACTCATGTGATAGCCTTACTGTACCGGCAATGTCACTACTGCACCTATCGTCCATCGGTGTGGCGATCATTAAGTGTTATCTCTCTCTCTTTCTATTCTATTTTAACTTTCATAGAAAAGAAGGAGAGTTGGGTGCTCAATTTGAGGAAATTTCCCTTGCAATTCTTGAGCTAGAGTTGGGAATAGTTTAGGAGAATTTTTGGGATTGTCAATCTCTCTTCGAAACACATAACTCTTGTTAATTTCTCCATTTGACTTTTGAAATGGTTATTCTTGAGCTAGCATGGTATAAGGAAATTTTGAGGTTTGGATGAGCTCGGATTGTGCTTAACTTTTTGGCAAAAGTTCCTTGAGTTTTTTGTGCCATATTGACAAATTCAATAGGGTGATTCCGTGGATGAGGAACACAAGCCCATTGTTGACTTGATTTTGGTTCCAAGATTCTTTATTGCTTTATGGGTATCAATTCTCTCATGTTGATGCCTAAATCACTAACTTTTAGCGTGACATTGTTCGAAGGTTGCTAGAAAAGGAAAAGCCCCAATTAGAGGATTCAGCACATGTGTAAATGACATCGAGGTATGCTACGACTTACTAATCTTAGACTTGGCACGTTTGTTGTTTTAGCATGATGATCTTCTAGTGTTTGAGTTGAGTTTTTTAATATGATCCTTGTTGATATTCATATTGTATTCGTTTAGACTTATTTTGAGTATTTTCAAGAACTATGCTACTTTCTCTTGTCTATATTGATGTTCTTGTTCTAGTGGATTAGGATTACCTCGTTGTACTTATTTATGGCCTTAGCCTAGGCATGGCTATTGCATGCTTGAGACTTTAGTCTTATGGCTTGTGTCTCTTAAGTTTGGCTTGTATCATACTAGAGATAGATATGACATTTCGGGTTGGGCTTTGACCTTTGGAAACATATTTAGTTCTTGCATTTGGCTAATTATGGTAAAAATAGGTTCTTAGCCTGGTTATAGTTTTTTCTTGACATTGTGTGGTGTATCTTCTCAATGTAATATTCTAGGAAGGATCGGCCCTCTGTTGTGGCTATCCCGATGTAAGATTCTAGGTGAGGCGAGGTTTCGTTGTGGCTGACCTGATATAAGATTCCGGGAGAGGCTAGGTTTCGTTTTGGTTATCCTGATGTAAGATTTTGGGAGAGGCTAGGTCTTGTTGTAGTTATTCCGATGTAAAACTTTAGAATAGCATAGGTTTCGTTGTACCTATCTCTTTGTAAGATTCCAAGTGATGGTGCATCTTGTTGTGGTTATCCCGATGTGCGATTTCAAGAGAGGCTATACCTAGTTTGCGATTATCTCAATGTCAAATTCTAGGAGAGGTTGTGTTTAGAATGTGAATACCCTGATAAGGATTCTGGGGTATCCCCTTTTAAGTTTTGTTGGCGATTCTTTGTTACTTCTAGAACTCTTTGTATCTAGTGTTCGTTCTTGTGTGCACTCATAGGGCTTATGATGGTCTGTTCGAGTTATGTCTTCTATCTTGTCTCTTGTATGCACTTTATGGGCTTATGAGGTCCAGTTAGTTTAAAGTTAGGTTGATTTACTTTGGTACTCACTTTAGATTCTCTTTATATGGTTTATGAATTTCTTTACTATTAGTGTTACCTTATATGACGTTACTTACCGTTTTACTTACTCACAGCTTATTGTGCTTTTGCAATGTCTAGCTTTGTCGGCCTATCATGCCTACTGAGTATCCATTATTTTGGTACTCGTACTGCACCATTTATCACTTTCCTCTGATGCAGATCCCATCTCCAGTCGTCCTCATTGATTCTTGTGGAGTTGCAGTTGGTATTCAGTTATTGTGGGTGAGCTAAGTGACGTCCAGAGTTGACTCATCTCCTTCGGTACATTTTGGCCAGTCTTTGTTTTTTTGAGATAGTCTGTATATTGTGTATGTCTAGTCCTGTACTCAGTTTTTGTAGTAGTTTTGTACCGATACCTACCAAGTGTTTGGATGAAACAATTGTACCTTTTGTTCTCATTCGTTGTGTATATATGACGGTTTATGTTTTTTCCGTTGTTATCTCTTTTATTTACCTTGTATTTTATTCGTGTTCGTACTTGCACTCCCTAGGCCCGCTATCTCTGTTCAAAGTTAAGGGTTAACTTACCTACTGATGAGATTTAGAAGGTGTCATCATGAGTTGAGATTTTGGATGGTAACATATAATCAAATCCAATTTGAGGGAGTTAGACATTCTAGCTATTTGTATATATTAAATGAGTCTGAAATTATAAGATGATGAGTATGTAAAATATTTATATAGGGATTCAATGAGGAAACATGGCACCTTAAGTGTGACAGATCGTCCATCACGACCATCAGGAAAGAGCAGTGTTAAGAGCTTCTTATCTTCTTTGACAATCACACTGAAAAATAACATGAAGCAGTGTTCATTTAGTTGTGGAATGAAAGTAGGATTAATAAGTATGGGGAAGTGCTAAATGACCAGAAAATATGAATAATTAGGAGTACTAAGGTAAAAATAGTTATGCATACTGAACAAAAAATATATCATATAATACTTTTAAAATTATTATTTTACATGTATGTATATGAATTTTCATGTATAATGGAAGATTAATGATTATATACTTCTTTTGAATTCAGTTTTACATATAGATATAATTTATCATATCGAATGAGACAATTTAACGATATGAAAAGAACAAGCTTTTATACGTTTATTATTAATTAGTTCTTTGATGTAATCATTATAATAAAAAAAGCAGGTAATAATTTTTTTCATGTCTCTTAAGTATAAAATTCATTCTAATTTTCACTATTAGATATGTTTTTGTAATAAAACTACGGAGCATGCAGATGCAAGATACATAATTCTGGTGGGAAAAAGTTATGCTTGATGTTGCTAAATGTATCTATTCATCCTGAAAGATAATAAGGGCAACAAGATAGTGAAAGTGTGAAACTGATGTTAAAAGTGTTTGGTAATTTTAGCTTAAAGTTAATAAATATTATAATAAAAACTTTGATTTGAATTAAAATAATAATAATAATAATGATAATAATAATAATAATAATAATAAATAGAAAATACCATACAAAAAAATGAAAGAAAAAATAAATGAAGATAAATCAGAATAAACAAAGAACGTAAGGGGAATTGATTCCAAATATTTCTCTTCATTCAAATATATAACTTGTAAAAAAAATATTATTATATTTAAAAGATTGATATGATATTTTAATTCAAATTTAATTGAAATTTGATTTGTAAGAAAGTTCTGCTTTCTTAGCCTCTCTTATATACATTTCTACAATGGTTTATAATGTTAAGCTTACTTCTCTTTTTATTTTTATTTTTAAGCTATCGATCACTAATTTTGTTGTTAAATTTTTATCAATTTTAATTCCACGTTGTACAAAATTTATCCATTATAAAATGTAAGTAGATATAATCATCGATATCTCTATTGATATCTTACGTACTGTAAAAATATCAGATAAATTGTAATAAAGGAGACTCACTGGATCACTTCGATAAAACACCAATGATGTCTCTGTTTGAGTGAACCTCCTCTTTTTCCATGACGTCCAACTAATTCCAACTGCAATTAAAATTTATTATTTTGTTTTGCTTTTTGTGGAAGATGCTTTTGTTTGATTTTAAAGGAAGAATTAATAAAACTAAACTCAGATATTTATTTTATGTATTACAAGTCACCAAGCAGGGTTATTCAAAAAAAGAAAAGAAAAGAGATAAGAGTGGATTATGCACCTATAAGCTTAACAAAACAAAGTGAAGGTGGTAAGCAAGCAAATTCAGAAATCCCATATGCTTAAGTCATACATCATCAACCCACAGAATTTTTTATTTAATCTATTAGACCATTTTTCTGAAATCTATTTAATTTAGTTCAAGCCTCTTTTTCTTCTTAATCTTATAATAACAATATGTAAAAAATATTGAGATTAAACGAGTCGAATTGGACGGGTCATGATTAAACCCGATTTTTAGCCCATTGAGCTTAGCGTAAACTTGGGTGGGTTAGGATCCAACTCTATTTCGATTCTAACTCATTTTAATATTTCTCAATTCAATCCAACCTACCCATTTGACACCTTAATATTAGATATAGAAATGAATTATAGGTATTATCCACAGTCCACAACCCTCAACACAGGGGTTCCTACTATTGGTTAGAGCCGTCAATATGGGCTAGGCCTGTTGGGCCGGCCTGGCCTAACCCGAGATTTAATAGGGCTGGGCTAAAATTTTTGGAGCCCATTTAAAAAAAAGGCTTTTTAGCCCGGCCTGAATAAGCCTGCTGATTTGTGGGGCTTGAGAAATATAGGTAGGGCCGGCCCGAGGGCTAATACAAATTAATTAAAAAATATAATATAATATTAAAATTTAAAATTAAAGAGATTCAAACTCAAAATCTATTTAAAGTTTTTTAGGAAATCACTAAGTATAGAAGTTGCATCCACCATGAAAATGTCCAAACACTTCTTGCTACTCGAAACTAGTTACATGGTTTTTCTCAAACTGGTAATATATTTTTGTGTACATTTAAATATTATAATTCTCAATTTAGTTATTTTTTAATATTTAACTAATTGAAACCGCATATAAATTGCAG
>NW_006238969.1:1285550-1289501 GCF_000226075.1 Solanum tuberosum | reverse complement strand
AAAAAAACTTAATAAATATTATAAAGATAATTTTATTTGTGAATTTGATTAACAAGTAGTAACATTAACACCATGTAATATTGTTTTGTCGATATTTATGATAATATTTTTAAATTATAATTTATAATTTAATTTAATAATTATAAAAAAATATATAACTTTTAAAAAAGTGGGCTGGCCCGGCAAGCCTGTAGCCCACATACTTGTGGGTTGGGCCGACCGTTTTCTGGCCCACACCAAAAATGGGCTAGCCTGGCCTGGCCCGTAAAATGTCAAAGCCTGTATGGGTTAGCCCGGATGGGGTGGGCTAGCCCATATTGACAACTCTACTATTGGTGCCTAAAGCCAAATTTCAAAATGAGGCGATAATTTAAAATATGTGTTTCTAACTTTTTGAAATGCAAAGTAATGAATAATTATTTTATAATCGAGTTCTCATATAGATTTTTTTTCGATTGATAATATACCAAGTCAATTCAATTTCTCTTGATACACTATTGATCTAGAGTAAGATTTGATCAACTTTAATTTTCAAAAACTTATTTCATCTAAAGAGTTTTCCGATCAAATAGTTAAAAGTTCCCTTTTGTAAATTTTATTCAATTTTCAACTATTGTTTTTGGATCTTTTATTAGTTGGATTCAATTTTAGTCTTATTTAGAAACTCTTTAATTTTTCACTTTCAATGTGACATGTTTAAGACCACGAGATTAAAGAGCATTTCGATACATTTGATATAATTTTTAATTTTAAACTACAAGATTTAAAAGTCTTCTTTATTTTCTTAAATTTTGTATCAAGTCAAAATAGACCAAATAAATTCAAACTAAAGGAAAAATATATAAATGGGGCCCTTAAAATTGGGGGCCTAAAGCATTGTCTTAGTGGCTTCACATGGAAGCTGGCCATGCCTCAACATCACCTTTTCACTGGGGTGCAAAAATCAAGCCGACCTATAAATCGAATTCAAAAAAAGTGTTATTGGTTTATTGGATTAACGAATTTTTAATGATTTTATAGAAAAAGATTATTGGGTTATCAGTTCGGTTTTATTTTTTATATTGTGTTATTGGGTAAATCAATATCCCATAAAGACAACAGTACTTTATTACTTTACCCGTACATAAAAATTAAATATTAATCTCAATACCTTACTAGTTATTGCATTTTTCCTTCAATCCTCAATTTACAGTGACTTTGAGTTCACAACTTCACATTATACAAAACGTTAAAAGCTAAAGTGAGAATCCAATTCCTCTTAATTTCTCTGTGTTACAGTTGTACAGTTCTTTTCATGTTAGTTATTATTGTTGCTATTTTATGAGCATTTGTAAAGTTACATTATTGTCTTTTTGTGTCAAACTATTGGAGAAATCATATATTTTTATAAGCATTTTCTTATTTGTTAAATCAAAAAAAGAACTGTTAAGGGCCAAAACCGATAAACCAAAAATTAATAAAAAATATCTTGTTTGGTTATTGGTTTGACGTATTTAAAAATCGAAAACGCAATAAACCGAACTGATAATATATAAAACCAAACCAAACCTACCGATGCACACCCCTACCTTTCACCTTTTATTCTAAACTTGATATTCCAATTCAATTGGATACAAATCCCAGAATACGTTATAATGATATAGGGTGTGTTCAGTATAAAGGAAAATATTTTATAGTAAAATAATTATGTTTCTTACTTATTTTTTACATAAAATAAAATTAATCTTATTCCAAATATTTGTATATAATTTAAACAAATATATATAGGAGGTGGGTAGTGGGAATTGGAGCTACGGGATGGAAGTAAAGATGAGGTATGCTAGAGGATGTGATATCATATGTGGAACTTGTTGTCTTTACTTTCATTAGGGAAATTATTTTGATCATTTTTAAGCAACTTGTTTTGCTAGAGAATATGGCCACAGACAACATTTTTAGTGTTTTTGAATTAGAGAACAAGTGAGAAATAAATAAGATGACTCTTAAATCATAATATAAAAGGGAGGGATCGGTAATACAAAATATATACAAGAGAGGAGAGAAGGAGATGATTTCCTAAATAAAGTTGTAGAGGATAGAAGAGTGACCTTTTGATGATAAAAATAGAGGGCCACTTTTGTAAACCTGCCAAGTAAATTTTCATTGTTAATGAAGTTGATTAATTGTTGTCGTCCTTAACAACTATTTTCACCGTTTCAAAAAGAGTGACCTAATTTGACTTGACACAGAGTTTTAGAAAATAAAGAAGACTTTTGAATCTTGTGGTCTTAAATTAAACTTATGTCAAATGTACTAAATTGCCCTTTAATCTTGTGTCCTTAAACATGCCACGTGGAAAACTGATATTAAAATGTTATCAAAATAGGAAAAAAAATTTCTTTTTTAAACAGACTAAAAAGGAAAGGAGGTTAGTATTTTTGAAACGGAGGGAGTATTAACTGTGTGGAATAAGAAAAGATACCTTATTCTCAGAATTCAATTGTGGTTGATCATTAGGTGTATGATCACTCACATCTACCTGCACAAAATGAATGCATGGACAAATCTAATGATGATATTCATGTAACAAAATAATATATAATGCATGTACATAATATCTGACTAGTGTCAACATTTTGGTTAGTCATAACCTCCAAATATCCTGTATTCAAATCCATATTAATTAAACAAAAAAGAAAGTTTATTCTAAAGAAGAAATACTACATACATGAATATGAACAAGAACAGGAAGAGGCTTTCTTGATCTTTTCCTCAAGCTGCAAGAAAAAAGAGAAGAAGGAAGTTAGAGTAAGACACCGCCAAATTTCCAGAAAGACCTTTTCTTTTCCTTACACCTTCCCCATATATGTCTCTTCCTATTTTCACTACTTTTCTTTCTACCCACTTAAAATATTCCACTTTCTCAACAATAAACTCAGATTATTGATTATTTACTATCTAAATAAATGCCAACAACAATGAAGTAATGTGATTGGCAAAAATTTCTTTGTATTATAAGCTATTTTATAATTTTTGAGTGTTCTCACTAAATTATCCTTAGCTTATATCATCATAACTATTTCCATAGTTATGCCTTTTGGAAAATATTTTCAAAAGTTAAGAAGACAATATTTATCTATTCTAAAACGCAACGGAGTGCTGCCATATCCCACAACTTTTTCAGAAGGCTGGACCTTATACCAAATGGATGTCTGTTATGCATTTCTCCGAGGTGGTCTAGATGAAGAGGTCTATATGGAGATTCCTAAGGGCTTCAGAAAACCAAATAGGAACAAAGTATGCAGGTTACTCAAATCATTATATAGTCTTAAACAGGCCTCAAGGAAATAGAACTTGAAGCTCACAAATGCATTGTTGGTCACTAGTCTCACTCAAAGTACACATGACTACTCTTTATTCACACTAAAGAAAGGGAAGACCTAGTGATTGTGTTAGTATATGTGGATGACTTATGTATTGATTACAGGAAGTAATCCAAAATTAATCACTGAGGTGAAGGAAAATTCGCATAAGCAATTCAAGCTAAGGATCAAGGTGAGCTCAAGTTTTTTCTAGGCATTGAAGTGTTGAGATCTTCAGAGGGAGTTATTCTAAACTAGAGGAAGTATATCTTAGAGCTTATTTCTGATGCAGGCCTAACTAGTGCTAAACCTGCTGTAACGACTCGGAAAAAATAATAGGTTAAGCAAGAGCCTATGACTTTGTGTTGACTTTATAATGAGGTTCTATGAGGGGTTTATATGTAATTTCGTTTTAATTGTGTAACTCCGACAATTTAAAATGAATAAGAAGAAGCTTGAAATTGGAAGTAGTCACTTTTGGAAAAATTCAGAATCTGGAAATTTGGTTAAGTGTGGGAAATCAGTGAGTTTTTGGCCAACTTTGAGCAGTCATAACTCCTAGCTCAGGATGATCCAGGAGTAGTTCCAGTTATGTTTGGAAAGCCCTTGG
>NW_006238969.1:1277992-1283007 GCF_000226075.1 Solanum tuberosum | reverse complement strand
TTTTAGTATTGTTTAAGTTGTGTACGGGATTAGTCCCGAATTTTGTACTCTAAAGTATTAGATGGTTTTGAGACATCATGTATAAAGTCTAGAAAGTCTTCCGCTTGCTATTTTTAATTAAATGTCTTCTTTGTAAAGAAAGTTTTTAATTCCTTATGGTTTTTAGTGTCTATGCGATGAATGAATGCTAAGAGGCTTGTATTAGACCTCTTCGAGGTCGAGTACGCCGGTTACGACTAGGGGGTGCTCTCGGGTCGTGACACCTGCACCCATTCCTCTTGAGTCCAACCTAAGATTAACCTCAGTGGAGCATAATTTAGGAGCTGGATGTACTGCAGATGATGTGCTTCATGACATTACTTCATACCAAAGATTGATCGGCAAACCGTTATATGCCATTATTACTGGACCAGATTAGTTATGCAGTATAAACACTTAGCTAATTCATGCAATCTCCTAAGAAGTCAAACTTGGAAGTTGCTTCTAGAGTGGTTAGATACTTGAGAGGTATAGTTGATCAGGGTATCTGATTGCAATCTAAACCTACAAATATGCTCACTTGTTGGTGTGATTCTGATTGGGCTGCTTGTCCCAACACAAGAAGATCCATCATAGGTATGTAGTTAAGCTTGGAGAATCTTTAGTGTCTTGAAAATCCAAGATACAACAGACTATCTCTAGGAGCTCAGCTGAAGCTTAGTACAGAAGCATGACTTCAATAGTTTTAGAAATTACCTGGATCCGAGGCTTGTTTTTATGAGCTAGAAGTGTCTATCAAGCAGCCTATTACTATCTTCAGTGACAGTAAATCAACAATGTAGTTAGTAGTCAATCCAGTTTTTCATGAGAGGACTAAGTGATAGCATCATAAGACTAAGTTATTTTGATAATGAAATACCTAACCAATATATGATATATATTGTAGGCATGAGAATAAAAAGGAAGAATGCCAAAGAAGCATTAAAAAGTGAAAGGGAACAAGTTGCACTCACTGAAGCAACACAGGAAAGGAAAGCAATCATTCTAGTGATATAGAATCAAGGAAATCACAATCCTAGTGTTTGACTAGGATGAATTAAATCTGGAAGATAGACAATAACCAAAATCAACCAAGTATCAAGATTACAAGAAGATCTTCATGAGAAGGAAGGTTATCAAGATCTTGAGAAGATCTACAAGAAAAAGAAGGAATCGGGTTGCTCATGCACATATCTGATATGGACATGAATCAATCAACCAAATTTAAGGAATCAATCAAGAACCTTGATTTGAAACACCCTTGGGTTATTCCTTTAAAGAGCAGTCCTCAATACTATATAAACCTACTCATAGTTGCAGTTGTGAAGCACGCACTTCACTTGAACTTGTACTATTGTCTTATATTATTTTTCATAAAAGCTTTGTATTCTCGTTAGCATATAATTGAAAAAGAAAAGAGAAAGAAAGATCTGAATGTAGGTTATACAAGTAGAGGTTGTGTCAAAGTACAAGTTTTGATTTACACATCAGACATGGTTTACAGGCGAAATACTTTGTACTACCCAAGTTCTCAATAAGCTCTTAAGGAAACTCTTGAAATTGAAGGGGACTGGGAGTAGGCACAACACCAGTGTTCCGAACCAGTATAAAACTCTTTGAGTCTTTTACTTACTATATTTACTATTACTCTATACTGTGTTACTAACTTGCAGGTGAGTCGACTGACTAATATAGGAAGTCAACTAAAGGATATTTAATTCACCCCCTTCTTGACTTTCAATTAGTATCAGACCAGGTCTCACATATAATGTTCTTAACAACACGTGAGCAAAGATCTATGGCAAAATATCAAATTCATGGCACTCTTCTTTAAGATGGACACTCTTCTAATCGAACTCCTTACTTTAATGGACAACACTACTCCCACTGGAAAGATAGATTCAAAATCTTCATTTCCTCAAATAATCTTCAAGCACGAATTGTTATAAAAAAAGGGTCCAAAGCCTATTCCCGGACTCAGAGGAAAAGATTCTACTGATAAACCATTTGATCCTGAATCCTTTGATATTACAAAGGAAAAACAAGAGGTAATTGAAACAATGCTAGAGCTATAAGTTTGTTATACTGTGCAATAACGGAGAAGATTACGACAAGATTTCAACATGAAAAACTGTGAAGGAAATGTGGGACAAACTCGAGGTAACCTATGATGGAACTAGCAAAGTAACGGAAGCTCAAATAAGTTCACAAGTAAATGAATATGAATTATTCAAAATGGCGGACAACGAAAATGTAGAGGATATGTTCTCAAGATTTAGCGAAATTGTTTGGGAAGACAAATATCTAGGGATGGTGTACTCTAACGGATTACAAGTTAGAAAACTCATCAGAAGTCTTCCCATGTCTTGGGAAACTAAATGTGATATTTTTGTAGATGGAGTCTACAACAAATGGCCTACGATGAACTTCGTGGAAATCTGATGGCCTATGAACAAAATCATATTAACAGATACAACAAAGATGATAAAAAAACTGGTCGCCTTTACCGTTGGGACAACTGAAGTCGAGGAAGAAATCAATGATAATCAAAGTGAAGGAATGACCCTCATAAACAGAGGAGTTAGACAAATGCTCAAACAAAGAAGGCAGATGCCCCAATAGGATTATTAGAATAACGAATACCAAATGAATGATGACCGATGCTAAGGCAAATGCCCAAACATGATTATAAGAATAACGAACACCAAATAAATGATGACCGATGCTATTACTGTGGAAAACCAGGACATATCAAGAAAAACTTTCCAGAATGAAAAAGAAGAAATAGTCAGAGAAATGAAGATCCAAAAAGTCTCGGAGCTTGGAGTCAAGGAGAAACATCTGAAGATGATCATGATGAAACCACCAACATATGTTTCATGGCACTAGGAGAAACAAGTGAGGTAAGACCTTTTAACTGTGGAAATTGAAATGACTTATAAAACTCCTAGGATATGGTTACTGATGAACTTCAGAAAGTAATCGATGCATACAATAAAATTGCTCAAGAAAAGAAGGATTAGTAAATCCTTCTAGAAGCAAGTCAGATTGCAGTCGACTTACTAGAAGAGGAACCGGAGGAAGTAAAGATGCAATGAAATAGCATGAGGAAATCTCCAAGTCATAGCCCCATTAGAACCAACATATATAATTTGAGTAACATCGAAAAATCCCCTAGTCATTGCTCCATTATATCCAATAGATCTTTCACTAATATATCTCATAATTCCTTATATCATTATGTAGAAACTTCTTTTAAAATTACTTGTTATACTTGTGGTGGCATTGGTTACAAATCTTTTAACGGTAAGAAATATTCTTCTGGAAAGTGGATTTGAAGACCAAAAGTTGCTAACTCTAATCATAAGGACCCAAAAATACTTGGGTACCTAAAAGAAATTAATCTTATTATATTGCAGGCCCAAACCAAAAGAAAACATACAAAAAGAAAATGTGGATAATAGATAGTGGATGCTCAAGACACATGTGCAAAAAGAAAGAAAACTTCAAAACTCTCAAGAATATTGATGGATGGTATTTATGGTTCAAAGACAATGCAAAAGGATAAGTAGTAGGAGTCGGATCAGTCTTTCTCAGATAATCCCGTGACCTATCAGAAGTGTACCTTGTAGAAGGACTTAAAAACAACTTGCTCAGCATTTGTCAACTATGTGATTGTAACGACCCTCAAAATAAAGTAGGATAAAGTAGAGCTTCACATGGGTTTTATGCATTAATAACTTGTTAAAATAATGAAGAATAGCCTTTTAAGTCAGTTTTAAAGAGTTTGGAAGTCAGACGTCAAGGGACGACCAAGATGTTCGGAAACTAGTCTTTTACGTGTTGGTGTGTTCTAGTATGTTGTTCATGTTTTTATGTATTGTTTGGAGTCTAAAATCAGTGGAGGTGACCCTAGTGTCTTAATAAATGTTTTTAGGGTAAAAACGTTTGGATACGATGCCCCGGGGGCCACCCTAACTGTCCCCGAGGAGGACCCCAACCTTGGCCAAGCAAGCTGCCAAGGCAGCTTGAAGTTGTGCTTGGAGGGAGCATGTCCGCGTCGCAGACTAGCTCCACCAAGGGCCAAAAGTTTAGTCTGCGTCGCGGACATGTCGCGGACTCTACTGTCTCGAATTTAATTTCTAGAAAACTTGTGGGAACACCTCCTCGTCGCGAACTTGTTTCCCGATGAAATCTGCGAAAATAAAACTCAAGTTTGACTTGTTTAAAAGGTCCAACTAAGTGAGGGGTAGTTTAGGTACTTTGGGGAATTATTATAAACGGTTATTCTACCTATTTTAGGGTATTTTAAGTTGGTTAAAATCCCAAAACCTAAAATTAGACCCCATTCTCCAAATTGACCCTTCCCTCTCAAAATAGATTCTTTCAAAAACTCCATTGAAGACCTTGATGAAGCTCAAGCTAGAGGATGGGTTTTCAACTGATTTCTTCTTCAATTTTGTAACACCCCGGAAATTCTATGACTTAAGTTAGAGCCTCACCTTATGAATAATGACTTAAAAATAGTTAAAATGATGTTTATGAACCAAAACTAATGTAGTTGACTTGGTTTGGAAGAGTAAAAGTCTAAACATCAAGAAACGACCACGATGTCCGGAAACTAGAGAAGAATGTGTTCTAGTGTGTCCTTAGGCTTTGGGCAGGTTTGGGAGTGTCGTATGATGGTATAATCTGGTGAAAAGGTTTAAAATTGGTAAATATATGTTCCTAGGGTCAAAACGTTCGAATAAGACTCCCCGAGGCCGCCCTAAGGGGTTCCGAGGAGGACCCCAACTTTAGATCAAGCAAGCTGCCAAGGCAGCTTGCAGATTGCACTTGGAGGGAATAGCTGCGCGTCGCGCACTTGCTCCCTCAAGGAGAAAAAATCCAGTTCGCGACTCAGTCGTGTCATGGACTCTACTGTCTCGAAATTTAATTCCAAATATCTTCAGGGAACAGCTCCAAGTCCGCGACGAAAATGCAGAAATTTAGAAATC
>NW_006238969.1:1275684-1276457 GCF_000226075.1 Solanum tuberosum | reverse complement strand
GTCAATTGTTTATATTGATGTTGATTATGTTATTACTTCATGAATTACCTTGTATTATGTATTGGTTATAAATTTCTTGGTAATTAAAGTATGGATATCCCACGAAGGTCAAGAATGTATGAAGGTTGGTTCTTCTTTGAACTCAAGTATGAAAGGTGGATTACTTAGATTGTAATGATGCTATACCTATTGTGTTGTTGTGGTGTTGATGACCTAGTTTCCTCATCCTTAACCCTCTATACTTGAATTAGCTATGAGGTATGTATGTATGTTATGGTTGATTGCTATATGATTGAAAGGTAGTTCGCATGAGTGTAGTGTAATGTAAAGTGAAAGGTTTACTCACTTGCTAAGTGTCTCTAAAGTGAAAGGATTGTTACTCACTTATGAACACATATGAGCTATTATGGTAAGATGTATACATAAGGGTCTATTAAAGGCTAATGTGAACTTATGTGATGACTAAAGATGATTACAAAAAGGAATCATATGCTTAGCACCGAAAGGGCTTGTAAATGAGATGGGGGTCTCACGTTTAGTATGTCCGGCTCCCTACGTGGATTTCCTCACGTTTAGCAAGTCCGGATTACCTACGGTATGTGTTATCTCATGAGATGGAAACCCCCACGTTTAGTAAGTTAGGGGTTTCTAGAAGCAATCTCTTTGACCCTTAACTATGTGCCCACATAGGACTCTAGCTTAGTGGATCCACCTAGATAGCTATGTACAAATGGTTACACCTTAGGCAAGTGTTAACCCTCTATTTTCGGTGT
>NW_006238969.1:1271258-1272503 GCF_000226075.1 Solanum tuberosum | reverse complement strand
GTGGAGTTAGCCGCCTATCAACTCAAAGATGTGGCACAAGTGTGGTATGAACAATGGAAGAAGGGGAGACCTATTAGAGAGGGTTCGATAAGTTGGGCTACATTCAAGATGGCTTTTCTTGATAGGTTTTCCCTCTTGGAACTAAGGGAGAGGAAAATGCAAGAATTCATCAACCTTCATCAAGGGGGTATGAGTGTGAAGGAGTATGGCCTCTAGTTCACTCATTTGTCCAATCATGCTCCTACTTTGGTGTCGGACTCTAGAGCTACAATGAACAAATTTGTTATGGGTGTATCCGATCTTATGGTGAATGAATGTAGGTTGGCTATGCTAATCCCAAGCATGGACATTTCTTGCATTATGGTTCATGCCGAGCAAATTGAGGAGCAAAAGCTTAAGCGAGTTGGTAGAGAATTGAAGAAGTCAATGGCCGATGATGGAAATTCTTCTAAGGTTAGGTTTGAAATCCAAGATAAGCCAAAGTTCAAAAAGAGGTTTTCCAACCAAGGTCCTCCTAGCACTCCAGGGTCAACAAAGGTAAAATGTCTACCCCCAAGCCTCAAGAAACAAGAGGTGGTGGTCCTTATGTCGAGAAGCCTATTTGTACAAAGTGTGGTCGAAAACATGAGCGGATGGCCCCGACGGAGTTGAAAGAGTTAAAAGCTCAACTCAAAGATTTGTTGGATAAGGGTTTCATCCAACCTAGTATATCTCCTTGGGGTGCACCGGTGTTATTTGTGAAGAAGAAGGATTGATATCTTCGTATGTGTATTGATTATCAACAGTTAAATAAGGTGACCATTAAGAACAAGTATCCACTCTAAGAAGAATCGCTTCTATGCATTCCGAGGTGATCAAGAGAGCTCTCTCGATGTTGTGACCGGTATGTTGCAAGTATTTTCAATAAATGTTATGCATTGTTGGATCCCGGTGCCAATTTGTCTTTTGTAACCCCTTTAGTGACTATAAAGCTTGATATGCTTCCCGATGTCTTAGATAAGCCCTTTTCGGTTTCTACCCCGGTGGGTGATTCCATAGTTGCTAAAAGAGTTTATAGAGGTTGTCCCATATCATTTCCCAATAGAGTCACTTTGGTTGATTTGGTGGAACTTGATATATTAGACTTTGATGTTATATTGGGGATGGATTGGCTTCATGCTTGTTTTGCGTCCATAGATTGTAGGACCCGAATTGTGAAGTTTCAATTTCCTAATGAACCCATTTTAGAATGGAAGGGAGGAAATT
>NW_006238969.1:1270925-1271013 GCF_000226075.1 Solanum tuberosum | reverse complement strand
AACGGCCTTAACTCAAAAGAAGTGTAAGTTCAAATGGTTGGAATCTTGTGAAAAGAGCTTCCAATTGTTGAAAGATAAGCTCACCTCC
>NW_006238969.1:1267721-1270040 GCF_000226075.1 Solanum tuberosum | reverse complement strand
GAACCCGTAGGCAACATGATTCCATTTGGGTCATTGTGGATAGATTGACTAAATCAGCCCATTTCCTTCCCGTCAAGGTTTCTTATTCGGCGGAAGATTATGCTAAGTTGTAGATTAAGGAGATTGTGATGTTGCATGGGGCCTCGTTGTCGATTATTTCGGATAGAGCTGCCCAATTTACTTCCCATTTTTGGAGGTCTTTCCAAAGTGGGCTTCGTAGTGAAGTGAAACTTAGTACCATATTTCACCCTCAAACGGATGGTCAAGCGGAACACACCATCCATACCCTAGAGGACATGTTGACAACGTGTGTCATTGACTTCAAAGGTATTTGGGAGGACCACCTACCTCTAATAGAATTTTCCTACAACAATAGCTACCTCTCGAGTATTGCTATGGCACCCTTTGAAGCACTTTATGGTAGAAGGTGTCGATCTCCGGTTGGGTGGCTTGAAGTAGGTGAATTTGCTATTCTTGGTCCTGAGGTAGTCTATGAGGCTACCGAAAAAGTTCAACTTATAAGGGATAGGTTGAAAATGGCTCATAGTCGGCAAAAGTCTTATGCCGATAATAGAAAGAGAGATCTTGAATTTGAAGTTGGTGATTGGGTCCACTTAAAAATCTCACCCATGAAAGGGGTGATGAGGTTTGGTAAGAAGGGGAAGCTTAGCCCCCGGTATGTTGGGCCGTTATTGAGATCTTTAAGCGTGTCAGAAAGGTCGCTTATGAGTTGAAATTGCCCATCAAATTGACCCCCGGTTCACCCCGGTGTTCCATATTTCTATGTTAAAGAAGTGTATAGGTGACCCGGTGTCCATTCTTCCTCTAGAAGGTTTAGGGGTGAATGAGAACCTTTCTTATGAAGAGCTTCCGGTCGAAATCCTAGATAGTCAAGTTAAGAAGTTGAGGAATAAAGAGGTTGCCTTCATAAAAGTCCTATGGAGAAACCACCTAGTTCAGGGTGCAACGTGGGAGCCCTCATCTTTTTCCTCCTATTCCTAGCCAAAGTTGAGGTTAGTAGTCTCTCTTAATTATGTATAAATTGAAAATCATGTGTGTTGATGATTATGACATGATTTCCTTGTATGTGCATATTTTTGTGAAAATTCATGCTTAAAGTTGTATTTTGAGTTTTCATGAATTTTGTTTCTCATGATTGAAATTGCACCCATAGATGTTGTGTGATGTTGTCTTCATGAGAGTTGTAATAAGCATGCTTGATGTTGTCTTGTTAAAAAAATGTCTTGTTGATTGCTTAATATATATGTTTATGCTCATTGAATATGGAGAAGGTAGTTCCTCCTATACTTATGTGAAGTAAAGAGTTTTGAGCATACTGATGTTGTGGATTAAATTCCTATCTGATATGATGTTGTTGATGTGGCTGGTTGTTGTGCTGCTAGTTTGAGTCATTGTCTCCCTAGAAAGAAGCCAAGTGACATTCGGGGACAAATGTTCCTAAGAGGGGGATATTGTAACACCCCGGAAATTCTATGACTTAAGTTAGAGCCTCACCTTATGAATAATGACTTAAAAATAGTTAAAATGATGTTTATAAACCTAAACTAATGTAATTGACTTGGTTTGGAAGAGTAAAAGTCTAAACGTCAAGAAACGACCACGATGTCCGGAAACTAGAGAAGAATGTGTTCTAGCTTAGTGGATCCACCTAGATAGCTATGTACGAATGGTTACACCTTAGGCAAGTGTTAACCATCTCTTTTCGGTGTGGGGAGTAGAACACCGGATTCCAATGTAGCTCTCATGGTCTATGTCAGTTAGTTCAATATTTCCCTAATGTAAAAGTAAATGAAGGTTTGAAATGTGTGAACTCTTACTAGGGCTTTCTTAAGGGTTTCTACATAGTGTAAGGGAGGGTATGGGACTTCTCTTGCACATTGCACTTGTGGGATCCAAATGGATGGTTGTAGTAGTGTTCTCTTATGATTATGATGATTACGACTTATGTATGTTGAAGCTATGTTATGTATGATCATTATGAATATGGTAAGTTATGATGAAATATGATCTTATGAATGTATGCATGAAGTAGGTTGCATAATGTGATACTTGGCTTTGAATAGGGCTATGGGGTTCTATTCTTTGCATTGCACTAGTATTGCTTGGGCTGTCTACATGTTGGGATGATATTATGATGGATTGGACTATGATGCTTTCTTTGTGTGCATATTGGATTTACTTGGCAAAAAGCATGTTTTAAATAAAATGTCCTTTTATGCATGTTTCAATGATTTTTATGCATAGTAGCCTTACTTTGTACGTGTGTTGTACTAACTCATATTTTCTCCCTTTTTCCCC
>NW_006238969.1:1239553-1264968 GCF_000226075.1 Solanum tuberosum | reverse complement strand
TCCAACTAAATGTCCTTTTTAAAGCATGTTTTGCATGGTTAACATACTTAGTGCATTCTTGTAGTAACACCATTCTTCTTCATCTTTCACACTAAGTGTAGGTGGTGGTGGCTAAAGGGCCTTTCCTAGAAGTGATGAGCTTTGCTTACTATTCCCAAGTTCGGGTGTGTCCTTAAAGATTCAAGGACCTTTATGTTAAAGAGTTTCCTTAAGTTCTATGTACTAGATAGTAGTTTCTTTTGTATTGTAAGGGTTGTGTCCTTCTTGTATGGTAGTCACGTTTTAAGATGGCTACCTTGAGACGTAGTACTTCGATTTTGTATTAAAGGTTTAAATAAGGTGACTTTTATGTCTTGTGTTGTATTATGAAAACGTTTTAAATTTTCCGCTATTTTTCTATGATAAATGCTATGACGAATGCTAAGGGCTCGTATAAGACCTCCGAGAGCTCGAATACGCCGGTAACGACTAGGGGGAGCTCTCGGGTCGTTACAAACTGTAGAATTCAAGGTCTCTTTCAACACTACAAATTGGACCATCAGAAATGCAATTAAGGACATCACGATTGTTGGGGATCGTGTTGATATGATCTACGTCCTGAGAAACATTGACTTGCCTACTCACATGTCTCACTATGGTGAAAAATGAATCCTAGCTATGGAACAGAAAACTCGATCACGCAAGCATGCATGCTCTTGAAAAATTGTCTAGACTTGAACTAGTCATTAGACTTTCAAAGTTAAAATTTGAGAAGGAAGTTGTAAGTACCATTAAACCCCTTCAATTACTTCATATGGATCATTTCGGTCCCACTCGAACCACAGGTATTGGTGGTAAGAAATATGCTTTCGTAATCGTCGATGATTTTTCAAGATTTACTTGGGTAATATTCCTATCTCATAAAAATTAATCTCTTGCTAACTTTGAAGTATTTGTAGAAAAGTTCAAAGAGAATCGGGATATTTTATCTCTACAATTCATAGCGATCACAGTGGAGAATTCGAAAATGAGGCATTTGAGGAATTTTGTGATAAAAATGGATTCACTCAAAACTTCTCATCTCCTAGATCACCTCAGCAAAACGGTGTGGTAGAACAGAAAAATCATTCTCTACAGGATATATCCAGAACTATGTTGTTGGATCGCAGCCTACCTGATCATTTCTAGGCTGAAGCAGTAAGTATTGCATGTCATACTCTGAACAGATGTCTTATCAGGCCTATAGTGAAAAAGACTCATTACGAACTCTAGAGAGATAAAAATCCTAACATTAGCTACTTTCACCCTTTTGGATGCAAATGCTTCATTCATAACCATTGCCAGACAAATCTCGTTAAGTTCGATCCAAGGAGAGATTTTTTGATCTATGCCCCTGTCAGTCGTGCTTTTTGAGTTTTCAACAAAAGAACCTTAAGCATTGAAGAATCTATTCATGTTGTTTTTGATGACACTAACCCAAGAATGTAGGAAGTTGAAACTACTGATGATGAATCTATTCCCAAAATAAATACTGAGAGTCACTCAAATGCTTCTGTTCAAATTACAACAGAAAATCCAACTATCCTGGAACCAGAGTCGAATATACCAGCAGAAAAAACTAGAATTCCTAGGGAATGTAGACATAATTCTAGCTATCCTAACAACTTCATCATGGGGAAACTAGATGATTCTTTCCAGATGAGAGCATTATTGATAAGAAAAGCATTTGTCGCTCTCGTCTCCCAGATCAAACCAAAATGAATAAATGAAGCAATGTAGGATGAATCTTGGATATAAGCCATGCAAGAAGAACTTGATCATTTCAAAAGAATCCAAGTATGGACCCTTACTGAAGGTTGAAAAATTGTTCAGTAATTAGAACCAAATCGGTCTTTCGAAACAAGCTAAATGAAGATGGAAAAATCATTCGTAACAAAGAAAGATTAGTCGCTCAAGAACACTCGCAAAAGGGAGGTATTGATTATGATGAAACTATTGCTCCGATAGCAAGGTTAGAATCCATTCAAATTCTTTTAGCATATTCACCTTTTAAGCATTTCAAACTCTTTCAAGTGGATGAAAAAGTGCCTTTTTAAATGGTTTTATAAAAAGAGGTTTTTGTTAAACAATCTTCTAGTTTTGAAAACTCTTCATGTCTTGATTATGATTACAAACTCTCTAAAGCGCATTATGGTCTCAAACAAGCCCCTAAAGCTTGGTATGAGTGATTAAACAATTGTTTACTCAATTTTCAACAAGGGAAAGTCGACACAACTCTTTTTACTCAAAGATCTAGATCCTTTATGATAATAGTTCAAATTTATGTGGATGATATTATTTTTCGAAGTTCTAACCCCTCTGTGTTTGAGAGTTTTGCGAATCTTATGAAAGGATAATTTGAAATCAGCAAAATGGGAGAGCTCACCTTCTTTCTCGACTTACAAATGAAGCAGTCGACTAACGAAACCTTCATTAGTCAAACTAAATATGCCAAGGAACTCATAAAAGAAATCAAGGTTTGAAAAAGGAAAAGTTTATGGAACTTCCCATGAGTCTATCAACTTGCCTTGATACAGACGCTCCAAGAAAAGATGTGGATGAAAAATGTATCGCGGAATGGTTGGATATATACTCTATTTAACTGCCAGTCGACCAAACATTATGGTAAGCGTGTGTAAGTGTGCACATTTCCAATCTGCTCCAAAAGAATCATATCTCATAACAGTTAAATGAATCATTTGCTACCTTATTGAAACCACTAATTTGGGACTATGGTATCCTCACTCCTCTTACTTTGATCTAATTGGATACTGAGATGCTGATTTTTCAAGTGACAAAGCTTATCAAAAAAGCACCAGTTGTTAATACGACCTATTATATATAAGGTCTACGAGTCTAGTTTCCAACGCATCAAACCGTTTGTTAATACGATTTCAGAATAGAGAGATATTCACGTTTTTGCGAGACTACACAAACATGCACGTGAGGTGGGGCCTAGGTCGGTGGAACTTTATATATATCTTCTTCTTCGACTTTTTCTTCATTTTTTTTAGCTAAGAACCAGAAAACTTAGAGAAACCCATTTCTAGGATCAACCAAACTATAGATTTTCTTGACTTAAGTCCTTGACGAAAGTTGTTCTACGCGTTGGGCTTGTCATCGTGGTATAATTTTGTTTTATCAATTTCGTAGCATATCATACTTTAGTGTTGGGACAACAAGGGTTTGGACATATTTGAAGGTTTTGAGGTGTATTACGAACTTAAGATCAAGGTAAGACCCTTCTTTCATCGACTCTATCTTTGAGAAGCTACAAATAACAATTTGCGATGGAAATACATATCTTTTATCGGATTATCGTGGTATCTTCTATTCTTGTGTGTTGATTATGGTCCTACCTTGTTGTAGTAGAGGGGGGTTGTGAGTAAAAGTTGTTAGGCGACATGAATTCAACAGAAAAGGTATGTTAAGGCTATTCCCTTCTACGACATATTTCCTTAAGGCTTAGGAGCAATGTAATTGGGTTGTTATCGTTGTTATACTTGTAGCCATTATTGTTGATTGTTGGCTGCTCGAGTGGATATAATCCTCCCTTTTCGGGATTCATATTTAGTTAGTAGCATCCCTATGATGGACACGACTTAGAGGCTATTTGTATATGTTGCTTATAACTAAATTGCTTGCTTTTAGCTATTGGATTGTTATTGTTACCCTTGGGGCTATTGTGGTTAGCTGCCGGAATGTGATCTATGCCTAGAAGAACTATGTTTTATCTATAGGGCTATATTGATTCCTAGAAGGGCTATGAGTTGCCTACGGGGCTATATTGATGCCTAGAAAGGCTATGAGTTGCCTACATGGCTATATTGATGCCTAAGAAGGCTGTGTGCTGCCTACAGGGCCATGTTGTTTCCTAAGAGGACTATGAGTTGTCTATAATCTATGTTGATGCCTAAGAGAGCTATGTGAGTCCTACGGGGCTATATTAATGCCTAAGAGGTCTATGTGACTGCCTATGGGGCTAATGGACTACCGATAGGGGTATATACACTGATTGGCACCTTCTGGGCTTATGGGACCTAGTTAGGTTGTCTTGTGTGCTTTTTGTACCTGTCGTCGAGCTTATGGGGGCTTGGTTAGGTTGTTGTTTTATTATTTTTGGTAAGTTTAGATTTAGAAGCAGGCCAGTACACTTATCTTATCTTTGATTTATTTATTGGATTACTCCAGTATATTAGGATAGCTGCTCATAGTCTATTGCCTTTCATACTCTGTACATTATTTCATACTGACGCCCCATTGCTTGGGGGCGCTGCATTCATGCATGAAGGTCCAAACAGACGACCCAGTAGACCTCCTCAACAGCAGGATTAACTTCTATCCGGTTGGCTAGCCCCTTTCCTCTGAAGCTGTTAGAGTTGGGAGGTTTGTTAGATTTTGTTGTATATATTTTTTGGGTAGGCTGAGGCCCTGTCCCGCCAATATTTACTACTCTTAGAGGCTTGCAGACTAATGTGTGGAGTTTACAACTATGTTATGACCATGCTGGCCTAGTTTGTTGGTTTGGTTAAGCTTGTTAGTTGTATGATGTATTGTCTTGATATATACTTGCTTTTAGTTTTGGTATAGAGATCAAGGTGGCCTCGACGACCCAATCAGTACTTCTATGCTAGTTGGCTATTTCTTTATATGAACTCTTGGGACTAATTGTTTATTTTATGGATTTATTTACAGGGGCCTTTGATGAGTCCATAAATTGGACTCATTTAGGGCTATATTTTGGTAGAATTAGTCTCCTCAAATGCATATTTTGTCTCAATATCTGATGAAAATCCTTAGGTTTAAGGTATTTGGAGTTGGAGGTAAAGCATGGACACTACTTAGTAAAAAGGAACAAAGGCAGCTGAAAGAACGAAAAAATAAAGATCTGAGAATCGCCGAACCCGTTCGGCGAGTCGCCAAAAGGTCTCATCCTCGCTTTTTGTTCCGCTGTGCTGAGCCCTGAAAGAAAGGATCAAATCGGTGGTGAAAAAGAGCAGTCGGCATGTCACCGAGCAATTCCGCAAAGTAGTACTATGTCACCCAATGATCCAAAACACGACGATGCTGAAGGATAGAGCAAGATGGCGATGAAACCTACCAAAGGGCGGATCGCTGAGTTGATCGACGATGTCGACTAACGACGCTGAATGATCTGCTGCAACACAGATTTTTGAAAACAATAAATACTCGTTGAGAGTTGTAGCTTAATATCAGATTTTTAATATAAAATTTTTAACATAGAATTTTGAGTTCTAAGTTTGGAGAGGGTTTCGAAGAACTTGAAGATTCAAAGGGTTTGAACTCCAAAAATTTGGACTTGGGTCTTGTGGATTCTTCACTCTTTGCTTGTTTTTGAGACTTAAATCTTCATACCCATTTGAATGCAAACTCATATAGGTATAAATTTCTATCTCTTTTACATTTCTAGCCAAAACCCCAATTCTTGGGGTGTGATTTTGTGAATATGGGTTATATTATCTGTTGGGTCTTGCTTGTTGATGATTTATTTGTTTAGTAGTTGTGGTGGAACTTAATGAAATTGTAGTTGCAAATACGATTTCACCTTTTGTGTTTTCGGCTTTGCTCGAGAGAGAGGTCGTAAAACTAAGACTACTAAATGATGGTTGGTGGGATTGGGTCGAAATGAGGTTCAACTCGAGAGAGTGAACCCTAGTCCTTATCCCACACAGTCAGCTCAAGAGAGTAAGTGGGCTAAGGCGGAGGCTGTTCTTCATGCGACAACTCGGTGTTCGAGAGAAACCGAGTTGATTCGGGGTAAGTTGCTCGAGAGAGAATTTACCCCCATTATAGTCTTGCCTAGTCACAAATATTCAACGGATTTATTATCAAAAACATGTACCCAATAGTTTAGTTTATCCCGTATTACTATCACATCCCAAGAATCCCATCTCCTTGATTAGTAATCTTTGCATTTTTGTTGTTTTTGTTTACTTGTGACAAACCCCCATTGTTAATTGACAATATTGTGTCAGCCCTTATATTTAACATGTTCTTATTGGATAATGTTCTAAGCAATGACTAATTAGAACTAAATTTTATTTTTCTATTAATTCTCGAAACCACTCCCTCGGGACTCGACCCCAACCCTTGGTTGGGTTACTTTACTATTGTACGATCATAGACACTTGCATTGGAAGTTGTGTCTTGATTACGCAAACATCAAACTTGCTGGTCGAGGGATTAATTTAAAGCCGAGATATACTTGTTTGTTTTCTTGATTGCGTGTGGCTGCCATGCGCTAGTAGCAAATGGTTCAACAGGGTTGGCTCGAGCCTGAGTTTTGGCATAAGGAGCCAGTTGCGCACCTTGAATCTAGGGCGTGAAAAACTTGGTATCAGAGAAACGTCGTATCCTAGGGAGTCTGCAAGCCGTGTCTAGTACACTCTTGTTTATAAATGTGTTGTACACCACATTCGATAAGCAAGAAGCTACCGGGCATGTTAAAATGTCTATCCTTCTTTTGCTCACCTCGTGCTATAAAGCGGTGTCTTAATGGTTGAGGTTTTTGGCTTATAATTGATATTTTTATGCAGATAGAGATGGCTGACACCAGACAAACCACAGCTAGCCATAGGATAGATACAGCTGTAGGTGAGGGTACCAGCAAGGTACCATAGGTGGAGGTTGCCCATTGTGAGACACAGGGGGAGACATCTTCTCAGCCCCTTATAGCTTCTCCGTCGCTTCAAGATCCTCCCACGGCTACAGGACCCCCGACTCCAGTAGCAGTACCACCTCTAGTTCCTCTATTTCATTTGATATGGATTTCAAGAGTGCAGTATGTATGTTAGCACAATTAGTAGCTGCACAACGCCAACTATTGCCGGACCTTCAAAGGGCTTGAAAGTTTGAGAGTTCGTGAATTTCTTGCCTTGAATCCTTCACAGTTTCTAGGGACAGATCACAGAGAGGACCCTCAACACTTTGTTGATCAGCTTCATAGGATCTTCAGAGTCATACATGCCTCAATGACTGAGTTAGTTGAGTTAGTAGCATTTTGATTGCGTGATGTTTCAATATTGTGGTCTAAAATGTGGGAGAGATCTAGGGGAAAATATGCATCTCTACCCACTTGGGATAGTTTTACAGAAGCTTTCATAGATCACTATTTATCTCGAGAGATTAGGGATGGCCGGGCTTGACTAAAACTATATCAACGCTTGTTCTACCGCTGCACTAAATGATAATATGGATATCTCCCGAATTCAAGCCTTTGCACAGGGCATAGAGGATCACTACCATCTATAGTATATAAGTGAGAGGGTCTCGAGAGAGAGACAGAAGAGGGCTAGGCCCGCTGGTTCACATGGAGATTTTCAGGGTGGTCCCACACCTCGATATTCTAGTAGGCCACCTAGACCTCCACCACAACAGTTCCAGGGTAGTGGATTTGATCGTCAGGGACAGTCAGGCCTAGGTGAGGGTTCATGAGCATCAGGCTCTCTGCAGCAGAGGGGTTCAGGCCAGTCTAGGAAAGCCCTGCAGCATTGCGCTACTTGCAGTATGAGGCATTTTGGGAGGTGTATACAGGGTTCCACAGGTTGTTATTCTTGTGGACAGGAGGGGCATGGATTGAGGAACTGCCCGACCATAGGTCAGGGTGGTATAGGTCAGTTGACCGGGTTAGTAGTAGGTTCCTCCTCATCAACACAATCTACAGGGCATGGACCCCAAAATTCAGTGAGTAGATGCAGAGAGGAAGCATGTAGTTCTGGTAGAGTCCAGAACCGTACATATTCACTAGCCGGCCGACAAAACTAAGAGTCAACAGCATATGTTGTGACAGGTGCATTGATTTTTTGCTCCCATTTTTTTTATACTTTAATAGATCATGGATATACTCTGTCTTATGTTACTCCATTTATTGCGGGGAAGTTATGTATAGTAACAGAGTCATTTGATCGACATTTTATTGTATCTACACCAGTTGGTGAGCCTATTATTCCTAGGAGAGTCTATCGAGGTAGCGCGGTAGAAATTATTGACTGTCACACCTCTGTAGACATGGTAGAGTTAGAGATGGTCGATTTTGACGTCATTATGAGTATGGACTGGTTAGCGTCTTGTTATGCTAATTTTGAGTGTCGGACAAAGATTGTTAGATTTTACTTCCCAGGAGAGGCTGTTTCGGAATGGAAAGACGATACATCAACGCCCAAAGGTAGGTTTATTTCCTATTTTAAGGAGAGGAGGATGATTACTAAGGTTTGTATTTACCATCTTGTTAGCATTCATGATATAGATGCAGAACCATCGACTCTTCAGTTTATTTCGGTACTTAATGAGTTGCTAGATGTATTTCCAGAAGATCTTCTTGGTATCCCTCCAGAATAGGAAATTGATTTTGTTATCGATATGCTACCAGACACACAACCCATATCTATCCCTTCCTACAGAATGGCTCTAGCTGAGTTGAAAGAGTTGAAGGATCAGCTAAAAGATTTGCTTGATAAAGGCTTTATCAGGCCCAATGCTTCACCATAGGGTGCACTGTGAGAAAAAAAGATGGCTCGCTGAGGATGTTTATCGATTATCGACAGTTGAAAAAGGCTACTATAAACAATAAGTATCCCCTTTCGAGAATTAATGACTTGTTTGATCAACTACAATGTGCTAAGTGCTTCTCGAAGATTGATTTGAGATCAGGGTACCATCAGGTACGAGTTCGGGAGAATGATATTCCAAAGACAGCTTTTAGAACTAGATATGGGCATTTTGAGTTTGTGGTTATGTCTTTTGGATTGACCAATGCCCCGACAATGTTTATGGACCTGATGAATAGCATACTTTGGCCGTATCTAGATACATTTGTGATTGTATTTATTGATGATATTTTGGTGTATTCGCATTCAAAAGCTGAGCATGCATATCATTTGCGAGCAGTCCTTCAAGTTCTTTAAGAGCAGAAACTTTATGCAAAGTTCTCTAAGTGTGAGTTCTGGTTGAGCTCTGTGGCTTTCCTAGGCCATATTGTATCGGATGCAGGAATTACGGTTGATACACAGAAGATAGAGGCCGTGAAGACTTGGCCTAGACCCACAACTCCAATAGAGGTTCGTAGTTTCTTAGGGTTAGCTAGGTACTACAGAAGGTTTGTAGAGGGGTTTTCTTCACTTTTAGCACCACTAACAAAGCTGAATAAGAAAGTAGTTAAGGTTCACCGGACTGAAGCTTGCGAGCATAGTTTCCAGGAGCTGAAGGATAGGTTGACAGCAACACCGGTCCTAGCCTTGCCAGAGGGTTCAGAGGGCTATGCAGTATACTGCGACGTTTCTAGTATTGGGTTAGGATGTGTTCTGATGCAACATGGTAAGGTGATCGCATATGCTTCTAGGCAGTTGATAAAGTATGGGAAGAACTTCCCAACTCACGACTTAGAGTTGGCTGCGATTGTGCATGCACTTAAGATTTGGAGACACTATCTATATGGCGTTCAAGTGGACATTTTCACAGATTATAAGAGCCTTTAGTATAAATTTATACAAAAGAAATTGAATCTTCGACAACGTCGATGGCTTGAGTTACTGGAAGACTATGATGTAGACACTTTATATCATCCAGGGAAGGAAAATGTGGTAGCTGGTGCCCTCAGTCGTAGATCAATGGGAATTTTATCATATTTAGGTGTTGTGAAGCGTGAGCTAGCATAAAAGCTTCATCAGTTAGCTAGCTTGGGAATCAGATTGTTAGAGGCAGACAATAGTGGGGTCACAATTCAGGACACAATCGGATCATCTCTAGTTGTAGAACTAAAATCATGGAAACAAGAGGACCCTATATTAGAGCAGCTCAGAGCGAAGGCTCATGATCAACAGTCTTTAGTATTCGATATATTAAGAGATGAAGTCCTAAGATATAACGGTCGATTGTGTGTTCCGAATCTTGCAGTGCTTCGACATCAGATTATGGAAGATGCACATCATTCCTGTTATTCTATTCACCCTGGTTCGACGAAGATGTACCATGATATTAAAGAGATCTATTGGTGGCACGGGATGAAGAAGGACGTTGCTGAGTTTGTGGCATAGTGTCCTAACTGCCAACAAGTGAAAGTTGAGCACCAAAAGACCGCTGGGCTAGTTCAGGAGAAATCCATTCCTTTGTGGGAGTGGGAAGCAATTAATATGGATTTTACTACAGGATTACCTCGATCGCCTCACAAGTTTGACTCTATTTGGGTAATTGTTGATAGACTAACAAAATCAGCCTACTTCTTACCAGTCAGGGCTACTTTTACGACCAAAGACTATGCAGAGCTCTATATTAGAGAGATTGTTAGGCTACACAGTGTCCTAGCATCTACTATCTCTCATAGATGAGCACAATTTACCGCCAACTTCTCGAAGTACTTCTAGAAAGGACTAGGGACATAGGTTAATCTTAATACAACCTTTCACCTTCAGACATATGGCCAGGCTGAGCGCACAATTTTGACACTCGAGGATATGTTACAGGCGTGCACGCTAGGATTCAAGGGAAGTTGGGATGACCACTTGCCTCTTATTGAGTTTGCATACAATAATAGTTATCATTCCAGCATCGGGATGTCACCTTATGAGGCTTTGTATGGGAAAAAATGTAGATCCCCCAGTGGATGGTTCGAGGTAGGTTAGTCAGGGTTGATTGGACCCAACTTAGTACAACAGATAGTGGAGCAAGTTAAGCTCATTTGGGAGAGGTTGCTAACAGTTCAAAGCCGACAGAAGTCATACTCAGATGTGCGATGAAGGGAGTTAGAGTTTTGTGTCGATGACGGGGTAATCTTAAAAGTCTCGCCTATGAAGGGTGTTATGGGATTTGGCAAAAAGGGCAAGCTTAGTCCAAGATTAGTTAGGCCATACCGGACCCTTCGGAGGGTAGGACGAGTGGCTTATGAGTAAGAATTGCCTTCAAGGCTAGAAACTGTTCATCCAGTTTTCCATGTATCAATGCTACGGAAGTGCGAAGTAGACCCTTCTTGGGTTGTCCCAGTTGAGGATGTTTAGATCACAGAGGAGTTGTCCTACGAGAAAACTCCAGTTGCCATTTTAGATCGGAAGGTCCATAAATTGAGGACCAAAGAGGTGGCTTCGATTAAAGTATTTTCGAGATAAAAGAATAGAGAAGAGGTGACCTGGGAAGCTGAGGATCGCATGAGGTCCAAATATCCTCACTTGTTTCATACCCCAGGGTGATGACATATCAGTTTATATTAGTGCTGTGAGGTAAGATACATATCTAAATTTTTTATATTGTTGCTTATTATTATTTTTGTTGTCGTTGTATATTTGCTCGCACTGTTATTGCGAAGCTATAGTCCTTAGCTATTTATGCCATCATGTGAGATGCTTAGGTTAGAATTTTGGCATTTCAGGTTCCTGGATAGTGACATTTACAAAGGATACTCTGCCTAAATTTTGGCAACTCCTAAGGACTTCACCGCGTGACTCAAATTTTTCATTCGAGGACGAATGTTTCTAAGGGGGGAAGGATGTAACACCTCGACTTTTTGAAATGTCTAAAATTACTCGTATCGTCATGGAAAGACAAGGAGGGTGGGTAATAAATTAAGAATGATTTGGTATGTCATATTTTAAGTGTTAAAGGGTTGTATCTCAAGTTTTGAAGTTAAGTAGGTGGCAAAATAAAAGTTGGCGAAAGTTATCGTAAGTTCCTCTTTAAATATTTCTCTGACATTTGGGTCAAATGTCTCGGAGATTTTCTCCCAATCTATAAAGTTTTATGGGTCCCACAACCTAGAAAATTGAAGGTCTACAAGTCTAGTTTCCAATGCTTGAAACCGTTTGTTAATACGACATCAAAATAGATAGATATTCGTGTTTTTGCGAGACTGCGCAAGCAGGCACATGAGGTTGGGCCCTAGGTCGGTGGAACTTTGTATATATCTTCTTCTTCGACTTTTTCTTTATTTTTTTAGCTAAGAACCAGAAAACTTAGAGAAACCCATTTCTAGGATCAACCAAATTATAGATTTTCTTGACTTAAGTCCTTCACGACGCATGGGGCTCATCATCGTGGTATAATTTGTTTTATCGATTTTGAAGCATATCATACTTTAGTGTTGGTACATCAATGGTTTGGACATATTTGAAGGTTTTGAGGTGTGTTACGAACTTAAGATAAGGTAAGACTCTTGTTTCATCGACTCTAGCTTTGATAAGCCGCAAATAGCAATTTTCGACAGAAATACATATATTTTATTGGATTATCGTGGTATCTTCTATTCTGTGTGTTGATTATGGTCTTGCCTTGTTGTAGTATCGAGGGGGGTTGTGAGTAAAAGGCGTTAGGCCACGTGAATTCATGAGAGAAGGTATGTTATGGATATTCCCTTCTTATGGCATGTTTCCTTAAAGCTTAGAAGCAATGTAATTTGGTTGTTATCGTTGTTATACTTCTAGCCATTATTGTTGATTGTTGGCTGCTTGAGTGGATATAATCCTGTCTTGTTAGGATTCTTATTTAGATAGTAGCATCCCTATGTTGGACATGAATTAGAGGCTATTTGTATAGGTTACTTATAACTAAATTTCTCTCTTTTAGCTATTGAATTGTTATTGTCGCCCTTGGGGTTATTGTTGTTAGCTGCAGGAATGTGATCTATGCCTAGAAGGGATATGTGCTGCCTACAAGACTATATTGATGCATAGAAGGGCTATTAGTTGCCTACGGGGCAATATTGATGCCTAAAAGGGCCATGAGTTTCCTTAAGGGCTATATTGACGCGTAAAAATGCTATGTGCTGTCTATAGGGACATGTTGTTGCCTAAGAGAGCTATGAGTTGTCTATAATTTCTGTTGATGCCTAAGAGAGCTATATGCTGCCTACGAGGCTATATTAATGCCTAAGAGGGATATGTGATTGCCTACGAGGCTAAGTGACTACCGATAGGGGTATATAGACTGATTGGCACCTTCTGGGCTTATATGGGACTGGGCAGGTTGTCTTATGTGCTGTTTGTACCTGCCGAGCTTATCGGGGGGCATGGTTAGGTTGTTGTTTTATTATTTTTGATAAGTTTATATTTAGGAGCAAGTCAGTACACTTATGTTATCCTTGATTTATTTATCGGATTACTCCAATATATTAGGAAACGTGCTCATAGTATATTGCAGGTTCGACAGACGACCCAGTAGACCTCCTCAGTAGCAGGATTGACTTCTATCCGGTTGGCTAGCCCATTTCCTCCGGAGCTACCAGAGTTGGAAGGTTTGTTAGCTTTTGTTGTATGTATTTTTATGGGTAGGCTGGGGCCTGTCCCGCCAATCTTTACTACTCTTAGAGGATGGCATACTAGTGTGTCGGGTTTATAGCTACGTTATGTCAATGTTGGCCTAGTTTGTTGGTTTGCTGAAGCTTGTTAGTTGTGTGATGTATTGTCTTGATATATATACCTACTTTCAGTTTTGGTGTAGAGATCATGGTGGCCTCGACGGCCCAATCAGGACTTTTGTGCTAGCTGGCTATTTCTTTATATGAACTCTTGGGAGTAGCTGTTTCTTTTATGGATCTGTTTACAGGGGCCTTACCGGCCGAGGGCTTAATTTTAAGCCGAGATATACATGTTTGTCTTCTTGATTGCGTGTGGCTGATATGCACTAGTAGGAAATTGGTTCAGCAGGGTCGGCTTGAGCCTGAGTTTTGGTATTAGGAGCCAGTTGCACTGCTTGAATCTGTGTCACGATGCAGGGGTACCTCCTAGACGTAGCATGGCGTACTCGACCCCGAAGGGGTCTCATACAAGCCCTTAGCATAATCATAAACATATGTAATATAAATAATGCGGAATTTAAAACTTTTACAATCGAAGTCATTTCTTTAATATCCAAAAATAAGAGTCTAACATTATCTCAATGAACCGTCTACTACAATAGAATCTCAAATAAGGTCATAACGTTTTTACAATAAAGTCTCTAGGTAGAACATATGAAGGAAAACTAGAAAGAATGTCTCTTGTCCTTTAACCATGAGGACTCACCAAGGAAAGGAGAGAATCGATCCAAGCCTTCAACCAAAGAGAAGCAACCTCAACGACCGGGACCTATACTTATAAAAAAGGTAGAACATATGGGTTAGCACAATTAATGTACTAAATATTGAAGCCATGCATAGAAAATCCTTAAAACATGCATAAAAGAGACATTTATTTGAAACCATTCATTTATCAAGTTTAAAGCCGTCATGCACATTTGTGAAGAAACATAAGTCAAACCATATCATAGGCAACCCCAAAGTTATACTAGTGCAATGCAAAGGCAAGATTCCATAACCCTACCAAGTGCCAAGCACCACTTTTAGATCACCAACATCATACATATCTTACCTTGACCTCATCATTAGCCAACATTCCTAGACCATGAAATATTCATATTCATAACTTGTAGCAAGTAAAGTCATCCTTACCAACAATACATATCATACATGCCTAATTCATAAGTCTTCATAGCATAAGAGAACCTTACCATGACCACCCTTGAAGCCTACTTGTGCAATGCATAAATGGAGTCCCATACCCCCACTCATACTAAGTAATATTTCTTAAGAAGTCATAGTTATAGTTCATGTTCTTGTCATATTCATATTCTTATCATAGAGGGAAATGTAGCCTTAACCGTCATAGACCATGTGAGCTACATGGAATCCTGTGTCTTACCCCCACATCGAAAAGTGGTGTCCTATTTGCCTAAGGTATAACTAATATATTAACTTTTAGGTGGATCCACTAGCTAAAGACCTATGTGGGCACATAGTTATATGATAAGGAGATTGCTACAAGAAACCTGGACTACTAACGTGAAGGTTTCCATCTCATGAGATAACTATATTGGGAACTCGGACTACTAGCGTGAAGGAACCCATCTCATACTCATATCCACTAGGTCCTAAGCATAATTCCCTTTAACTTCATGTTAAGTCTTTACTTAAGTTCATGTTCATGAAAGAATGCACTAGACACTCAAACCAACATGGTATCATAATAGCTCATACATTCATTAGGTGAGAATGTCCTTTCAAGCTAAGAATCATCAACATGTGAGTAAACCTTTCACATCATATTCATAGTGTGTTCATGAGAATAGCCTTTCATTCAGCACAACAATACTATCATAGTCATAAAAATATCATACATAGTCATGTGTAAGGTAGGGGAGAATGATCTTACAACAATACCACATTTACACAATCATCATAGGATCTTCACTTTCTAAGTGAATCATAAGTTCATACACAATTCTCACAAAAATATACAAACCCTCATACTTTTTCCCTTCAAGGGGCATGAATCACAATCAACCCAAACATATACAATTATTACATAATATAAGGGGAACTTCATGATTCAATAACTAATTCAACATAAACATAAACAATTGACATACTTCTAATATCAACCGACCCACATCATGAATTCATAATTTATCAATATGGGGGAATTATGGGTCTATGGAGAATTTTCATCATAATTAAACAAAACTCCATCAATCCAATCATAATTCATCATAACCAACCATAAATAAACAATTGAAAACGTTTTGGAAGAGGACCCATGGCATAGATTGAAACCCTAGGTTTTTGGGGAAATAGAAATCTTGAAATTAAGTTTTGAGGGCACTCTATGGGTGGAAACTACCCATAGATGAAAATCAACCATACCTTTATGAAGAACCTCCATGAAATTTGAGGAAGAACCCTTGAATTCTCTAAACCCTAGCTCCAATGACACCTTTCTTCTTCCTTGAGTTTTAGAGAGAGAAATATTGAGAGGAAGAAAACTTTTAGTTTTGATTTGGGTGTTTGCGAAAAACATCTTAAACTAGGGGATTTTGACTTAGAAACAACTTATATAGTGCCCCTAATAATACCTAAAACAACCCCACTTGAATTGGACTAAAAAGGAATTGACTTAACTAGCCTTCATTAATTGAACCCGTCAAGGTGTCATGAGCCACCTTCACGAGCTGTGGTGAGGACCACGACCCGTTTTCCTTCTCATGAAGGTGAGGCAGTACCTAGGATTTTGGTACATGAAGCCTACTCATCCAACACAATCCCACGAGGGGCTATTCTAATGAATTAAAGAGTAAGAGGTATCCTAATAAATTTAGCTTGGATTGATTTTCCAAGGACACATTTCCATGGATAATGAGAATAAGTAAGAAAATACTATTCCGTGGGATTTATGCTTAGCACTAAGATAATATTGACATTGAGATGAAAGCTCTTCCGCTAGTAGAGGTCAAGTTTCTAGAAGCAATCACATGAGATGGAAGCTCTCCCATTAGCAAAGGTCGGGTTTATAGTAGAAATATCATTATCCCTTAACTATGTTCCCCCATAGGTTTATTAGCTAGTGGATCCACTTAAGCTAGAAGTTTAGGGTCATTACCTTGGCAAGTAGGACAACCCTTTCCTATGTGGGAGACACCGGGGGATCATGTTATAGCTCACATGGTCTCTATATTAGTTAAGGATAATTCCACACTTTAATAATGAACTAAGGTTATTCAAGTAGTATCTCTTATTTGTTCAAAGGCTTTAAAGATGATGTTAGCTTGCATTGACCATGATTTTATGAAGTATAGTTTCTAACCCTTTTATATCATGTTTAAGCTTGGTCAATTGCATGTCATGAAATGAAATGTCCCTTTTTAGAATGTTTTAAAATTTTTATGCGTGGCTATCATACTTGTTACATTGTTTTGTACTAACACATACTCTTGCCTACATTTCCCTAAATGTAGGGTCCGACAGTCAAGTTCCCGAGTTTCGTCGCTAGAGGTTGACTTGAGATATTTCCCGAGCTTTAGTGAGTCCTCATGCTTCGAGGACGGGTTTCATTGTTTTAGTTTCTTTCATGTAATTCTCTTTTGAACATGATATATGGGTTAGGCCCAATTTCATTTTATTGTATTAGATGTCTATGATGAGACAAGTGTTTTAGACTTTGCTTTTCTTTTATAAAATGTGTTGGACATGGACTATTATTTTATTCTTAGTGTTCTATTTCTTATGTAATGATAGGTAAGTGGCTTGTATGGGGTCCCTCAGGCTTCTATATGCCATCTTACATCTACGGGGTACCCCTGGGTCATGACAAACTTGGTAATCAGAGCACAACATTTATAATGGTCCTAGGATGTCTCATAGGCCACATCTAGTAGAGTGTTGTTCAAAAGTGTGAAACACGCCATATTTTTGAATGAGAGGCTACACGATGATTAGGAAACTCCACTTCTTTCATTAATCTTAAGTCATGGGATAGAGTTTAATTGCACAAAGTCTCTCTCCTAATCCTTATCTTACATTCTTCAGGATATGGCTACCCAAAAAGCTTATGCTAGAAGGAATGTGAGGGAGAATGTGGAACAATAAGCTCCTCCCTAAGCTCCTTATGTTCTTGTCGATCCTTTGGTCGAAAAAGTGTCTAATGCAACGTTTAGGGCTACTTTTCAAGTGTTGGCTCAAGCCGTGATGGCTCAAGCCAATAGGGAGGTTGCGGTTCCCGTAAGCCCACATGTGAGTACAACGACTTCTAAAGTGAGGGACTTCACAAAGATGTATCCTCTAGAGTTTCATGGTTCTAGGATTGAGCAAGATCCTCAAGAGTTTATTGATGTGGTCTATAAGGTTTTGATGATCATGGGAGTGATGTCGGTGGAGAAGGCGGAGTTGGCCATTTATCAATTGAAAGGTTTTGCTCAAACTTGGTTTAAGCAATGGAAAGAAGCGACCGGAAGAAGAGGGTCCCCTTGATTGAGAGAAGTTTAGGGGTGCTTTTCTTGTTAGGTTCTTTCCCCTTGAGATGAGCGAAGCTAATGTGCTTGAGTTCATTAACCTTCGACAAGGAAGTATGAGTGTGCATGCATATTCTGTAAAATTCTCACAATTGTCTAGATATGCTCCAACAATGGTTGCTGATTCAAGGGCTAGGATGAGTAAGCTCATTTCGAGTGAGTCTGAAATGGTGGTTAAAGAGTGCCGAACTGCAATGCTCATTAATGACATGGACATTTCTCGTCTCATGGTGCATGCAGAACAAATTGAGGAGGAGAAACTTAAGGAAAAGTCTAGAGAGGTAAAAAGGGCTAAGACTGGAGATGGAAATTTTTCACTTACAAGGTCTGATGGACATGGTCATCCTAGATTTCGGCAAAGGTTTTTCGATCAAGGTTCCTCCAATGCTCCTCGTATGTTCAACAAAGATAGGGTGGCTAACTTTAAGCCTCAAGGAGAGAATGACATTGGATCTTCGTTGCCTATGTGTACTTGTGCTAAGTGTGGTAAGAAGCATGAGGGCAAGGGCCTAGCCGACATAGATGGTTGCTTTAGTTGCGATAAGAGTGGTCACAAAATGAGGGATTTCCCAATGCTTTCGGCAATAGGAAGAGAGGGCAGGCAAGCTCCTCCTAGTTGTTCGGGTTCCAATGCTCCTAAGCAAAACCGCTTCTACTCTTTTCAAACTCGGGGTGAGCAAGAGGGATCTCCCGATGTGGTTACTCGTATGTTAAAAAGTTTTCAAAATAGATGTATATGCTTTCCGTCATTTCGGTGCTACTTTGTATTTTATGAAGCCATATGTAGCTATGAGGTTTGATGTCTTCTGGATGTGTTGATAGTACCTTTTTATGTCTGTACTCCTATTTATGATTCTATTGTGGCTAAAAGGGTCTATAGAAAGTGTCCCATTTCCTTGTCCCATAGAGTTACTCTTATTGACTTGGTAGAGCTTGATATGTTAGATTTTGATGTTATTCTTGGTATGGATTTGTTGCATTATTGTTATGCTTTGAGTGGTTGTAGGACTCGTGTAGTCAAGTTTAAATTCCCAAATGAGCCTATCCTAGAGTGGAAGGGGGGAAAGTTTATGCCTAAGGGTCAGTTTGTCTCTTGTGTTAAAGCTAGAAATATGATTTCTAAGGGTCACATTTACCATCTAGTTAGGGTGAGGGATGTTGATTCCGAAACCCCTACTCTCGAGTTGGTCCCCATTGTAAATGTGTTTCCGGAAGTGTCCCCAGATGATTTGCCTGGTATTCCTCCCTAAAGGGAAATATTCTTCGGTATTGACCTTCTCCTAGAAACGTAACCTATTTCTATTCCTTCTTATAGAATGGATCCGACAAAACATTAGGAGTTGAAAGAACAGTTGAAGGATTATTTTGATAAGGGTTTCATCCGACGGAGTATCTTTCTATGGGGTGCTCCAGTTTTGTTTGTTAGAAAGAAGGATGGTTCTCTTTGTATGTGTATTGACTATCGTCAGTTGAACAAGGTGACCATTATGAAGAAGTATCCTATCCCAAGGATGGACGATTTATTTGACCAATTTCAAGGGGCAAGTTATTTCTCTAAGATTGATCTCCGATCGAGTTTTCACCAATCGAGGGTGAAGGAAGATGACATTTTCAAGAAGACTTTCCAAACTTGTTTAGTCATTATGAGTTTTTGGTAATGTAGTTTAGATTGACTAATGCTCCGGCGACGTTTATGGATTTGATGAATAGGATGTTTAGACAATACCTGGACATGTTTGTGATTGTGTTCATTGATAATATATTGATATATTCGAGAAGTGAGAATGAGCATATTAATGATTTGAGGATTGTGTTGCGAATTCTCAAGGACCAACAACTCTTTGCTAAGTTTAGCAAATGTGAATTTCGGTTAAGGTCTGTAGCATTTCTTGGTCACATTGTTTCGAGTAAGGATATTGAGGTAGATCCTATTAAGAAAATGCGGTCAAGAGTTGGCCTAGACCTCTAACTCCTTCGAATATTAGAAGCTTCTTGGGTTTGGCCGGTTACTATAGAAGGTTTGTTGAGGGATTTTTCTCAATAGCATCTCCTTTGACGACTTTCACTCAAAAGAAGGCTAAGTTCATCTGGGTCAAAGCTTGTAAAAAGAGTTTTCAAGAATTGAAAGATAGACTTACTTGCGCTCCGGTGTTGATCTTACCGGCAGGGACAAATGATTTTGTGGTTTATTGTGTTGCCTCAAGAATTGAATTAGGGTGTGTTCTTATGCAAAATGCGAAAGTTATTGCGTATGCATCAAGGAAACTTAAGATTCATGAGATAAAGTATCCTACCCATGACCTTGAATTAGCAACATTTATATTTAATGATTTGGAGGCATTATTTGTATGGAGTTCATGTTGATGTGTTTACCGACCACAAGAATTTGCAATTTCTGTTTAACCAAAAGGATTTCAATCTTCGCCAAAGAAGGTGTCTTGAGTTATTGAAAGATTATGACATGAGTGTTCTCCATCACCCTGGTGAAGCTAATGTGGTAGCGGATGCTATTAGTTGGTTATCTACGGGTAGTATTGCCCATATTGAGGAAGATATGAAAGAGTTGGTTTGAGATGTGCCTAGATTGGCTCGGTTAGGTATTCAATTAGTGGACTCCACCAAGGGTGGTGTTATGGTTCACAATGGGTCCGAATCGTCCTTTGTGGCGTATGTGAAAGCCAAGCAAGGTGTTGATCCAATTTTGGTAGAACTAAAAGAAGCGCTGCTTAAGAAATCCGTCGAGGTTTTCTCGCTAGGAGGAGATGGTGTGCTTAGATAAGGTCGTTTATGTGTTCCGAATGTTGATGACTTGAGGGAAAAGATCTTGACAGAAGCTCATAGTTCTCGGTATTCAATTCACCCGGGAGCTACCAAGATGTAACGTAATTTACGGGAGGTCTGTTGGTGGAATAGGATTGTCACAACCCGGGGCTACCCCGTAGACATAAACACGTGACATAGGATCATGAGTGAACCCAAGCTAACCCTGCGCTGGCATATTATAAGCAAACTGAATATATCTACGAAAAAGATGAACTAATGCGGAAACTAAATCATAGAATAACTGAATGTTGGGGAATACCCAATACTGGTCTGAATATATATAAAATCCTAAGAGTTTAGTGATAATGAAAAATCACTCAAAAACTAACGCTAAAACTAAACTATGTCTGAAAAAAGCCTCTAACTGACTAAAATTATTGGGACATGTCCCATCTAACCCTAGCAAAACTAAAACTTAAATGAAAAACTAAATATGAAAACATGTCTTTTGTCCTAGAAGTATGAGGACTCACCACTAAAGTTGTTGAATGTGGACTGGGAACCGATCTACGCGTGATCTAGATACTGAGGACCTGAACCTACATCTTGAAAAGATGTAGCGCAGAGTATGCGTTAGTACTTGGAAGGTGTTGAGTATGCGGGATAGGATAAAAGCTGAACAAAACTTATAAGCTAAACAAAGCATAATTGAGGAATGACATAATCTTAACATGATGGAAATACTAACATATACTGAAAAGAACTAAACTGAATACAATGACCAAGTACATAACATGCTGAGACTAAATACTGAAGTATAACTGAAAACCTGGTCAAATACACTAGAGTTTGACTGTGGAAGCTACTAATAACCGACATAACCACCACGTGAGCTAACCGTGGTGTCCGATGTATACACCCCATGAAAGGGGCAGATATACCTTGCGAGGGGTATAAAGGAATGATTGGCGTGATCACTAAAACTGATGCCCACAGAGGGGACTTAACCTACTGGGGCATATAGTTCTGGGACTATGAGGGTATGCTGAAACCCTAGTCCATTCGGTGCTAAGGCTACTCCCAACTGAATATGTATATGATACATTATAACTGAAATGCCCAAATACTGAATAGCTCAAAATACTGAGATGCAAATCTGAGAATGTAACAATTATATAGTGATAATGTGACATTTGAAAACTGAAGCATGTATATCTATTTAACTGACCTAGCATGTGTAATTGATGAACTAAGAGAATCTACACACCTAGGGTTCTGAGTTTCATCCAAAAAACTACGCTATGATTCCATGAAAACATGATAATCTGTTTAGGATTACTCTAACAGGTAAATCACAACTAATATCTAAGGTTTTAGAATCCCTAGGTCTATGAAGGATATAGCGAATCAAGAATCTGACTGAATTCTAGGGACCTAGTGGATGAAAGGAATCCACCAGTCAAATCCCACATACCTACTGACGAATTTTACGAAAAAATCTTTCAATTTTGGGACTGGATGTGAAGAAAACCTGCTGCATTCTTGGAAGGGTTGGGTCATCTCTTTTCTCATCTTTTGCTCTAAGTTTGATGAATTTTGGTGAATAAAGGTTTTAGTTATATTATGACTAGGTTATCGGGCTTAAACTGAGTAAAACAACGTAGTTTAGGCACCAAACGACGTAGTTTAAGTGTCTAACGCATAGGGGAAAGGACCAAAACGACCCTGACTTAATTCTGATGAAGCCCATCCATAGAGGAAATGAAGGTCCATCGTTTGGACTACCGGTCGTCGTTAGGGTTTGTTGCTCATGATCTACCCGATAGGGCTTCACTAAAACGAGCATGACTTCTTACTCTGAGATGGGATTTTAGCAAACTAGGTGGCATTGGAAAGAGGATTCAATTATCTTTCAGTTGATAGGTCATGGGCCACCTAATTGCTTGTGTGCTAAGAGTTATGACCGTTTGAAGTAAGCCCAAGAGCAATTTCCCTCTAATTGGCTGCTCACCCTCACCTACGGTCCATAAGTCCAACCACAGACCGTACAGGTTGACTGTGGGTGGTATCAACGACTATAAAGGTTTGGGCCGTAATGATGGAACCCCACCTACGGTCCGTGGTCCCACCTACGGTTCGTGGGTGGTTCTGTTGGTACTGGCACAAGATTTTCTGAAAACTAGGATTTTCTACGTTTTGAGATCTGGGGTGTTACATTATCTCCCCTTTGGGAACATTCATCCTGGAATGAAGTCTAAACTAGCTGAGTATGGAGGGAAGGAGCTGAAATCCCTCCCACTAAGTACTAGACACTAATATCTGACTGAAGTGAGTTCCAACAAAATGGAAATATGTTGAAATATAAGTACAACTAAAGGAACAAGTACTAAGACCGAATTCACGCATGAGTAAATTGAGAGACTGGAGAGGAAACTATCTTCTCAAGTTGAAATGAAATCGGAAGGAAAGAGATGAGGACACTTGGCCTTCATTGGCTGCTTCTGCTTCCCAAGTAGCTCCCTCTACGGACTGGTTCCTCCAAGCTTGTCAAATCTCATCACCCCCTTCATAGGTGATACTTTCAGGAAAACCCAATCATCTATCCCAAACTCTAAGTTCCTTCTCCTTACATCTATATAGGACTTCTATCTTAAGTCTATTTCTGACGAGCTGAACTTTTTCTATAGCATCATGAACCGAATCTGGCCCAATAAAGGTTGCTTCATCTACCCATCCACCTTAGGAATACATAAGCGACCATATCCACCTTGGGAGAAAACCTCTACTTTCTATTGATGAACTGCACCTTCCAACTGAAGCAGTATAGGATCAATATTTTTTTTTCTTTATCCTCCACTACTAATGGAGATTCTAATCTATTCTGGATTATCACACCACCATCTGATGTGTCCGTAAGACTAACTCCAAAGCAAGCAAGCCGATGAACATCTTTTGCTAATTCATTCCCTTTGTCCTCAATACGTGCTACACCACCCTTTAGAGATCATCTTTCTAGCCTTAAGGTAAGAGATAAATCGACCTATAGGCAGTGAGCTACTACCCTTCTATTCTAAGACTTGTTTGTTCGGAAACTGAAATTGAGCGATCCTAGTTCTGCAATAGACTAATGCATAAACAGGAATGTAACCAATCCATGCCTAGAAAGATATATAAATCTACCATTTCTAACTCTACAAGATCTGCTAAGGTGACTTTTTGAGAGGATGTGACATGGCAATTTCTAAATACCCATCGAGCTATAACTGGGTCACTATTTGGAGTAGAGACTAATAATGGTTGTGAAAGAGTTTCTGGACTGACACCTAAGATTAGTGCTATAAAGGGAGTTACAAAAGAAAGAGTAGCCCTTGGATCTAACAATGCATAAACATATAAATGAAAGACTCGTAAAGTACAAGTGACCACATCAGGAGAATCTTCCTGGTCTAGGCAAGCCTAAAGAGCATACAACCTGTTCTGGGGCTGATCGCCACCTGTACCAGGTGACATACCCTGCTGAGTTGGGTGACCTATTGGTGCTGTTGGAGCTGTAGACTGTGCCCCACTGTTGTTACCTCCTTGCCCCGGCCTCGGAGAAGGGAAATTCTTTACCTGACTGACCACATCCAAAACATCCTTCCTTGCGTGCAGGACACTCGCCCGGATGATTTTGACCACACTTTGGACAAGTTAGGTAGGTCTTATTTAATGAAATACTTCCCTGACACTTAGATCCTGGTGCCCTACTATTCTAATCCTATCGAAACTGTGAGTGATTTCCACTACCCAATTTCTGCTGAGAGTACTCATAGTTCCCTGTTCTAGCTTTCTTGTTGTCCTTGGCTATTTCCCTAAGCTTATCTCCCTCAACCTGCTGAGTATGAGTCATAAGCCTAGAGATATTCATATCCTCTGAAAACATAGCATTCATGCACTCTGTCTTCACTAAGTTGAATACCCCAAATAGAAACTTACTCATTTTTTCCCTTAGATCGGCAACCATATATGGACCATACCTAGAGAGTTGGGTGAACTTCAGCCCGAACTCTTAGAGTGACATGGAATCTTTTCTCAAATTCATAAACTCCTAAGCTTTAGCCTCCCTCAACCCTCTTGGGAAGAGCCTTTCGAGAAAAGCTTCAGTAAAACATTCCCAAGTCATAGGAGATGCATCTTCACCCATGTTTTCTTTTCATTGAGTTAACCAAATTTAAGCTACATCCTTAAGCTTGTCGAATGCCAACTCAACCCTATCATTACTTGTCACTTGCATCACTCCAAAGATTTTCTTGACCTAATGAATGAAATTTTGTGGGTCCTCACCAACCTGCGACCATAAAAACTCAGGCGGATTCGTCATAAATAAATTTCAAACTCTAGATGAAGCTGAACTGAAACGACCCCAAAAATGCCCGAAAATGTGCTTCGGAAACACCTATAATTGTAATTTCCATATATCTCAAAATCCGTTTCATTTTTCGAAAATCCGACTTCATATTCTTGTTTAGGGGGTCAAATTGAGTGGGAAATGGGTCTAACCCAAATTTTAGAGCAACCGTATCAAAATCCGAAATTTCCAAGTGAAGCCTTTTCGAGGGTCTACTTTGGAGTGTCATATCTCCTAGCACACAAATTATTTGGGTGGCCAATAATATATCCATGGAAAGCCCTTTGAGTTAGATACCTAGCACACTTCGTTTCATCTCATTCAAAGTTCGGACGAAGAAGTTATGCCAATTTTCGTAAAATCTGTTCGGCAGGAAAAGGCAATTTCCAGTAGGCGTGGTTACTGTTCACCCGCCTCATTTTTTTTT
>NW_006238969.1:1212191-1237554 GCF_000226075.1 Solanum tuberosum | reverse complement strand
CTAGTACGACGCTTATCCGAGTTTGTTGGTGAGTCCTCAATGATTCGAGGGCTATGTTATGTTTCCTACTCCTATGTTTTGAGACTTTAGCTTGCAATTGTATTTTGACTATGAGGGGAGCCGGTAGAATGTCATGGCCCCGTCCTATCTATGTATGTAGAGGTGTGCGTTGGACAAGTATTTTGTAAATGAGCTTGACTCTTGTTCTATGATGTCATTTTGAAATGGTTTGCCCTTAGTCCCTATTTCCCGTTAATTAATGTTGAATGTACTTCCGCGACCGATGAAGAGTGATGACAAGTTTGAGAGGCTTGTTTGGGGTTCCTTCGGGTTCCTCATTCGCCATGTCACGTCTAGGCCCTAGGCTTGGGTCGTGACATGAACCAACATTAGTATCAGAAGGAGCTGGGACCTGCTGATTGTTCTGATTGGCTACACTAAGCAAAAATTTGGATCACATTCTGAAATTCTGCGTTAGTGATCTCATGGTTTGGGACTGGAGGAACTGTGTTAGAGTTGCGTGCATTAGAATTCCTTGCGTAAGCCCTACGAAGAGGCATGATCTAAAACACATAACGATGAATTAGAAATGAGAAGTTGGATCATACCTTACGCACGATAAGAGTAACAAGAAAGTGAAGTTTTTTCTTAAATCACTTCGTAACCTCCCTCCCATTAGAAGTGGTGCACTTGACACCCATGAAATGGACTCTACTTAGTGCGACTTTCTGACATCCTAGGACTCTTGAATCTGATGCTCTGATACCAAGTTTGCTACGCTTTGAGGCTACCCCCTGGACGTAAACACATGACCTAGGATCACGAGTGACCCCAAGCTAAATCTGAGCTGGCATATCATAAGAAAAATGAATATATCTACGAAAAAGATGAACTAGTGCGGAGGCTAAATCATGGCATAACTGAATGATGGGGAATACCTAATATTGGTCTTAATATATATAAAATTCTAAGAGTTTAGCAATACTGAACAATCACTCAAAAACTAACGTTGAATCTAAACTATGTCTGAAAAAAAGCCTCTAACTGACTAGAGTTGTTGGGACATGTCCTTAGCTAACCCTAGCACAACTGAAACTAGAATGAAAGACTAAATCTGAAAACATATCTATTGTGCTCGAAGTATGAGGACTCACCACTAAAGCTGCTGAATGTGGATTGGGAACCGATTTATGCATGATATGGATGCTGAGGACCTGAACCTACATCATGAAAAGATGTAGCGCAGAGTATGCTTTAGTACTTGGAAGGTACTGAGCATGTAGGATAGGATAAAAGTTGAACAAAACATATAAGGTGAATATAGCATAATTGGGCAATGTCATAATCTAAATATGATGGAAACACTGAGACATATTGATAAGAACAAAACTGAATGCAATGACAAAGTATATTACACGCTTAGACTGAATACTGAAGTATAAATTAAAACCTGGTCAAATACACTAGCGTCTTACAGTGGGAGCTACTAATAACCGACATAACCACCATGTCAGCTAACTGTGGTGTCCGATGTATAAACCCCATTGAAGGACTCAATATACTTTGCCAGGGTTATAAAGACATGACTGGCCTGATCACTAAAACTAATGCCCATAGAGGGGACTTAACCTATGAGAGTACGTAGTTCTAGGACTATGAGGGTACGCTGAAACCCTAGTTCACTCAGTGCTAAGCCTACTCCCAACTAAATATGTATATGATACATTATAACTGAAATAATGAATAGCTCAAAATATTGACATGCAAATCTGTTTAACTAACCTAGCATTTGTAATTCATGAACTAAGAGAATCTACACAACTAGGGTTCTGAGTTTCATACAAATAACTAAGTAACGATTCCACGACAACATGATAATCTGATTAGGAATACTCTAACAGCTAAATCACAACTAATTTGTAAGGTTTTAGAAACCCTATGTCTAAGCAAGATGAAGAGAATCACGAATATGACTAAATTCTAGAGACCTAGTGGATGAAAGGAATCCACAAGTGAAATCCCATACACCTGGTGACAAATTTCACGAAGAAATCTTTCAATTTTGGGGCTAGACTTGAAGAAAACTTGGTGCGTTCTTGGAAGGGTTGGGTCACCTCTTTTATACTCTATTGCTATAAGTTTGATGAATTTTGGTGAATAAAGGTTTTGGTTATGTTCTGACTAGGTTATCAGGCTTAAACTGAGTAAAACGACGTAGTTTAGGCACCAAACGACGTAGTTTAGGCACCAAACAACGTAGTTTAAGTGCCCAACACATAGGGGAAAGGACCAAAATGACCCTGCTTCATTGTGACAAAGCCCATCCATGGAGAGAACGACGGTTCGCCATTTGGACTACTGGCCTTCGTTTGGGTTCGTCATTAATGATCTTCCCGACAGGGCTTCACTGAAACGAGCATGACTTTTTACTCCGAGATTGGAATTCAACAAACTCGATGGCGTTGGAAAAGAATTCAATTATATTTCATTTGATAGGTCATGGGCCACCTAATTCCTTGTTTTCTAAGAGTTACGATCATTTGAAATTGACCCAACAATAATTTCCCTCTAACTGGCTGCTGGTAATCACCTACGGTCTGTAGGTCCAACCACGAACCGTACTTGTCGACCGTGGGTGGGATCAGAGACTATAAAGATTTGGGCCTTAACGAGAGAACCCCACCTACGGTTCGTGGTCCCACCCACTGTCTGTGAGTGGTTCAGTTGGTACTGGCACCAGATTTTCTGAAAACTAGGATTTTCTTCGTTTTGAGATCCGAGGTGTTATAGTGATGAAGAAGGATATTATGGAATTTGTGACTAAGTGTCCTAATTGTCAACAAGTGAATGTTGAACATCAGAAATCGGGAGGCTTATCCCAAGACATTAGTATTCCTACTTTGAAGTGGGAAGATGTAAATATGGACTTTATTGTTGGTTTGCCTCGCACCCGGCAACAACATGACTCAATTTGGGTTACAGTAGATCGGATGGCGAAATTGACTCACTTTATTCCCGTCAAGGTTTCCTATTCTACAGAGGATTAAACAAAGTTGTACATTAGAGAAATGGTAAAGTTGCATGGAGTACCTTTGTCCATTATTTTCGATCGTGGTACCCAATTCACTTCTCAGTTTTGGAAGTCTTTCCAAAAGGGTCTTGGTGCTCGTATTAAGCTTAGCACGTCTTTTCACCCCCAAACTGATGGGCAAGCGGAGCATACTATCCAAAATTTGGAAGATATGTTAAGAGCTTGTCTGATTGATTTTAAGGGTAATTGGGATGACCATTTGCAAATGATTGAGTTTGCCTTTAATAATAGCCATCACTCGAGTATTGATAAGGCTCCATTTGAGGGCCTATATGGTAGGAAGTGTAGATCTCCCATAGGTTTGTTTGAGGTGGGTGAAGTTGCCCTAATATGTCCCGAATTGTTACATGAGGCCATGGAAAAAGTTTAACTTATTAGAGAAAGGTTGAAAATGACTCAAAGTTGGCAAAAGACTTGTGCCTATGTGAGAAGAAGGGATCTAGAGTTTGATGTTCATGATTGGGTTTACTTGACAATTTCACCCATGAAGGGTGTAAAGATATTTGGTAAGAAAGGGAAGCTTAGTCCCCAATATATAGGCCATATTAGACTTTAAGACGTGTTGGTAAGGTTTCTTATGAGTTAGATATTCCAAATGATTTCGCATCGGTGCATCCATATTTCCATGTCTCTATGCTTAAGAATTGTGTTTGAGATTCGACATCCATAGCTTCCTTAGAAGGTTTGTATAACGACTCTTAAAATGGTTTATTAATGTATTTTAGAGGTTTTTAAAGTATTAAACTCCTTTTTTCAAGTCATTTATTCAAATCACATAATAGAAACCTCCCAACCTCTCCAAAAGTTCTCTAGAAACCTCCATTGGAGGTGAAGGATTCAAGCTCTCAAGTTCAAGGTTTCATCTTTTTCAAGAAATTTTCGTGGATTTCTTCCCTAAAGGTATGGTGGTCTTCATCCTTGACTTAGTTTCTTTCAAGGAGCCAATTTCAAAAGTGATTACAAATCTCCAAAGTTTCCCAAAAACCCTAGTTTAAATCTATGCATGGGCTCAATTCCAAAATGATTTCAAAAGATTTTATAGGATGAATTATGAATGGGTTATTGAATTATTAATGAATTAAGATGATTTCTCTTATGAACCCATGTTTTTCCCCAAATTGTTAAGTTGTGAATTGTGAATGGGAATTGATTGATCATGGCAGTATGTTGAATTGTTTATGTTTATATTGAATTAGTTATTGAATCATTTCAATTTCCTTATCTATTGTAGTATCTAAGATTTATGGGTTGATATTTGTTCATAGTATTGGAAGGCAAGTTCATGAAGAATATATATGTGATTATGATGTGAAGTATATGTGTGTGATCTCAATGAAAGTGTTATGATCATGTTTAGAATGTAATTGTGTTATAATTGAATTTTATTTCTCAATTAACACCTATGAATGATGAGGCTATATGTGAAAGGTTATTCTCACATACACACACTCATGAATGACTAAAGAATGAAGTTTCTATGATTATGTTAATGATGATGGGTTGATTGAAAAGCTATTATCAATTGTACTATAATGAATGATAATGACATATTGTGGAAGGACTTTCTCACAATATGGGATTCTTAGTTAAAAGGATATTCTCATCTTTGAATCTATGAGTTATCCAATGAATGAATATTGGATTTGAGATGGATACTCAATCGTGAGTTGAGGTGGGGTATCTAGTTACAATCTCGTATCCCATAATGAACTAAAGTTATGTGGATAGTGATTCGAGATGGAAGATCTCACGTGAGTTGAGGCGGGGTTTCTAGGAGCAATCTTTTGAGATGGATTCCCTCGCTTAAGTTGTGGCGGGGTGTCTAGTAGCAATCTCCTTATCGCATAAACTATGTGCCCTTATAGGTCTAGCTAGTGGATCCACCTAAGCTAAAAACAATGGTCCTACCTTAGGCAAGTAGGAATCCCCTATCCGGTGAGGGTGACACCGAGATTCCATGAATTGCTCACATGGTCTATGTCGGTTAAGGCTTACCCCCACAAAGAATGTTAATGAACTATGGCTTCTCAAGAATACACTGCTTAGTGTGGGTAGTAGTATGGAATGCCATCCATGCAATGCACAAGTAGGTTTTGAATGGGGTTGTGGTGTGTTTCTTTATAATGTTAAGTGAAATGAATGTGCTCTTATGATGATGTTTATAAAAATGTTGGATTAATGTATAATGAATGAAGGTGCACTTAATGAAGCTACTGAAGAATGTTGACTTATTTGCTTAAATGTTATGATGCATGTTTTACTTGGATGTTAGTATGAGTTACTTCCTTGTCATGACTTAATGGATATGAATATGCTTTGTCTATGATGGCTTAAAAGGATACTTAGTGTGAGTAGTAGTATGGGATGCTACTCATACATTGCACAACTATGACTTAGAGTTGCCCTAGAAGATGGTCCTAATGTGTTGATATGACTTATGAAATGTTTATGTCTCTTATGCATGAGTATTGTGTAAAGATGGAAAGGATTAATGGTAAGTTCACTTTTGGTGGCCTTAATGTGGTATCTAGTATGGATGGTGGTATGAGATTCTATTCATACATTGCACAAGGTATGGCTTGGGGTTACTTGAGGTGAAGGCTTGATGTGATGAAATGGGTTATATGTTGATTATGTTCTAATGTGGTGAAATGACTTGTATGTTGGTTATGTGTGTATATTATGCCTCTTATGCTTGTGTTCATGATGTTTTCTCAAAATGCCATATATCATGACTTTCAAATAAAATGTCCTTTTTAAGCATGGTTTTTGCATGGCCATCATACTTAGTACCTAATTGTGCTAACCCATATTTCTCTTATTTTACTATAAGTGTAGGTTCCGGCAAGTGAGTTTCTCTCTCTAGTTCAAGGGCTTGGATTGAGATCCCTCCAAGGCTAAGTGGTATGTCCTCATAGATCGAGGACAAGTGTTTAGATGTTTCTTTTCTTTCATGTAATAGACATTTGTTAGTCTTTCGATTGTAAAAGGGCTGTGACCCTACTTTAGTTTTCAAGATATTGTTTTAGATGGCCATGTAAGACAATAGACTTCTGCTATTTTCGAATGTTTTAAATGAAGCTTTTGATTGTATGGATTTAAATGAGTTTTGATTCCAGACCATTTTCCTTATATTGAATGTTATGAATGCTATGAGGCTTGTATGAGACTTTTCGGAGTCTCATACACCGCGTCACTTCCGGGGCATAGGCTCAGGTCATGACAAACATGGTATCATAGCATAAGGTTATGGGAATGGTTTTAGGATTGATGTCTCACAAGCCACGTCTAGTAGAGTCTTGTTCATCTGTGTGAGTCGCGACACATCTATGAGTGAAAGGCTATAGGATGTTAAAAAGTTACACTTCTTTCATTATTCTTGAAGTCATGCCTTAGAGCTCTATAAGTGTCCTTTTCCTAATCATTCTCTTGTGTTTATAGGATACGAGTACAAGAAGGATGCCCGCAAGAAGAGTGGAAGAGGACAATGTGAATGAGGGAGTTCCTCCCCAAGGCTTTTAAGGTGACAAAGTTCCTCAAGGCAATCAAGTTCCGGGTGATGCTCCGGCCATGACTAATGAAGAAATTAGGTTGGCTTTTCTAACCTTAGCCCAAGCCATAACGGTCCAAGGGATGTGGGGCCAAGAGTGAATGCTATTAAGAGTACTATGGCTTCTAGGTTGAGGGACTTTGTGAGGATGAGTCCTCCTGTATTTCATGGTTCCAAGGTGGGAGAGGATCCCCAAGAGTTTTTTGATGAGGTGTATAAGATAGTCAATGCAATGGGGGTGACTTCTAGAGAAAAAGAGGAACTAACTTCTTACTAATTGAAGGATGTTTCCCAAGTTTGGTTCACTCAATGGAAAAACAATAGGCTGGTAGGAGCGGGTCCTATAGAATGGGAGGAGTTTAAGAAAGCATTCATTGGTAGGTACTTTCCCCATGAGAAGAGGGAGGTTAAGGTGGAGGAATTTATCAACCTTAGGCGAAGTAGCATGAGTGTGGAGGAATATTCCTTGAAATTTACCCTATTGTCTAAGTATTCTCCATCTTTGGTGTCCAACCCTAGGGATGAGATAAGTAGGTTTGTGACCGGTGTATCCGACCTAGTGAAGAAAGAGTGTCATACGATAATGCTCCATGATGACATGAACATTTCTAGACTTATTGTGTATGCTCAATCTATTGAGGAGTCCAAGCTTGAGAAAAAGAGTAGACAGATGAAGAGGTCTAGGTCTGATGAACAAAGTCAACCAAGGTCCAAAAATAGGTTCTATAACCAAGATTCCCCTATGGTCAACAATGATAGGGTGTGTAACCCTAATTCACAAGGAGGAAAAGGAAGTAGTTCTTCTTTTGAAAGATCTATTTGTGCCAAGTGTGGGAAGCAACATTTGGGTAAGTACCTTGCCGGCACAGATGGGTGCTTTGGGTGTGGAAAGAAGGGTCATAAGATAAGAGATTGCCCAACAATCATGGAAAAAGGGAGAGAGACCAAACAAGCTTCTTTTGATGGCCCTGATCATAATGCTCTAAAGAGAAATCGTTTCTATGTGCTTTAAGCTAACAAGGACCAAGGAGCTCATCCAGATGAAGGCACCGGTATGTGATAGTTCCTTATAGATTGAGAATGTTGTATTGAGGTTCCTATGTTGTTTTCATGTTAGCCTTAGTTGGGTTTAATCCTAAGTGGGGGATAGTATGTTGAATAGTAAGGTTGTAGAGAGTTTTGATATCCTTATCTCTTTCCTTCTATTCTTATTCAAGCTTGAAACAAAGAGTTCCTTGTAGCTTGTTTCATTGTTTGGAGTCATGTGTGATTATATGTTTCCATGGTCTCATAATGTTATGCATGTTCTTGATGAGTTTATGTTTAAAAGATAGAATGAGTTTTTATGAATTGTGCTCCTCATGTTGATATGCATTTAGTATGAGTTGTCTATATGCTTCATGAGGTGAATTGTTGAACATGCCTAAATGTGCTTTTAAGAGTAATTGAATAATGTGCTTAATGATGTTATGGTGATCATGATATGAGTTGGAGAAGGTAATTCCTCCAATGAAATGAGTAATGTTGAAGTTTACATGCATAATAAGTTTGTAGATGTAGTTCCTACTTTCTTGTGTTGCATTAAGCTTATTGATGTGGAGTTGATGTTTCCTCCTAGTTTTGTGCATTTGTTTATAATGTTGCATGCATAATGGGCTGCTAGTCTTGAGTCGTTAATCCCTTAATGTGTTTAAAGTGTCATTCGAGGATGAATGTTTCCAAGTGGGGGATAATATAACGACCCGTAAAATGGATAAGTGAAACAGAGCCTAGCGACTTTGTTTTGAATTTGGTGTGAGGTTATGAGTTGCTAAATGATGTCCCAAGCTATGGTTGAGGAATTTAGGGGTTAAACGTCAAGGTACGACCCTCCAAAGACCAACCAAGGTTCCTTGAGGGGGACCCTAAAGCCTAACCCCTAATGCCCCAAGGAAACCAAAAATCTGCCAATTTTGAGTGACCTACGGAAGGGGACCTACGCCCCGTAGGTCCATCCACGACCCGTGGAAGGCCTCCGTAGGTCAAGGCCCCAATTGAAAAGCCTCAGCCCCAAACCATGGAACAGCAGAACGGGACGTCACCCCACCTATGGTCCGTAGGTCACGGGGAGTCGATTGCAATTGTGTTACTGTCAAGGGTTCGACCAATGTGGGGGCAACTTGGTAAATTCATTTTAAGTTTAGTTTAGTTGGGGGACGGTTATAATTGGTTTATTAATGTATTTTAAGGGTTTTTAAAATATTAAACTCCTTTTTCAAGTCATTTATTCAAATCACAAAATAGAAACCTCCCAACCTCTCCAAAAGTTCTCTCTCTAGAACCGTCCATTGGAGGTGAAGGATTCAAGCTCTCAAGTTCAAAGTTTCATATTTTTCAAGAAATATTCGTGGATTTCTTCCCTAAAGGTATGGTGGTCTTCATCCTTGACATAGTTTCTTTCAAGGGGCCAATTTCAAAAGTGATTACAAATCTCCAAAGTTCCCCAAAAACCCTAGTTTTCAATCTATACATAGGTTCAATTCCAAAACATTTTCTAAAGTTTTTATATGATGAATTATGAATGGATTGTTGAATTATTGATGAATTACGATGATTTCTCCTATGAACCCATGTTTTTCCCCAAATTCTTAAGTAGTGAATTGTGAATGGGAATTGATTGATCATGGAAGTATGTTGAATTGTCTATGTTTATATTGAATTAGTTATTGAATCATGTCAATTTACTTATCTATTGTAGTATCTTAGTTTTATGGGTTGATGTTGGTTCATAGGCTTGGAAGGCAAGTTCATGAAGAATATATGTAGGATTATGATGTGAAGTATATTAGTGTGATCTCAATGAAATTTTTATGATCAAGTTTAGAATGTAATTGTGTTATGATTGAATGTTATTTCTCAATTAACACCTATGAATGATGAGGCTATATGTGAAAGGTTATTCTCACATACACACACATTCATGAATGACTAATTAATGAAGTTTCTATGATTATGTTAATGATGATGGTTTGATTGAAAGGCTATTCTCAATTGTACTCTAATGAATGATAATGACATGTTGTGAAAGGACTTTCTCACAATATGGGATTCTTAGTTGAAAGGCTATTACTCATCTTTGAATCTATGAGCTATCTAATAAATGAATGTTGGGTTTGAGATGGATACTCAGCCATGAGTTGAGGCGGGGTATCTAGTAACAATCTCTAATTCTATAATGAACTAGAGTAATGAATGTTAAGTATTCCGTGGGGAATAATGCTAAGCACCGAGTGGATAGTGATTTCAGATGGAAGCTCTCACGTGAGTGGAGGTGGGGTTTCTATTAGCAATCTCTTGAGATGGATGCCCTCATATGAGTTTAGGCGGGGGCGTCTAGTAGAAATCTCCCTATCCCATAAAATATTTTTCCACATAGGTATAGCTAGTGGATCCACCTAAGCTAAAAACAATGGTCCTACCTTAGGAAAGTAGGAATCCCTTATCCGGGGAGGGTGACACCGGGATTCCATGAATTGCTCACATGGTCTATGTCGGTTAATGCTTACCCCCACAAAGAATGTTAATGAACTATGGCTTCTCAAGAATGCACTACTTAGTGTGGGTGGTAGTATGGGATGACATCCATGCATTGCACAAGTAGTCTTTGAGAGGGGTTGTGGTGTGTTCCTTTATAATGTCCTGCTACCCTCATCCCTTTCCTTCTACTCCTACTCTATATTGAGGTAATTAGTTCCTCATGGTTTGATCTTTGTTTTGGAGTAATGTATCATATGTGTTTCCATGATTTCCTTATTTATGCATATTAATTAAAAAGTTTATATTTTGAAAGAAATGACTTATGTGATTTATTTTCCTCATGTTGTTGTGCATTGAGTATGAGTTGCCTATATACTTCATGAGATGAATTGATTAACATTGTTTAGATATGCTTTTTGAGAGCGAATTGGATATGTCCTCCATGATATTGTGTTGAGCATGCTTTTAGCTAGGAGAAGGTAGTTCCTCCTTGAACATGAGAAATTTTGAAATTTCCTGCATATTTGGGTTGCTAGATGTAGTTCCTACTTCCTTATGATGCATTGAGTATGTTTAGAATTGGAGTTGATGTTTCCTCCTTGATATATGTATTGCATGCATGATGGGCTGTTAGAGTTAGTTTCACCCCTCCAATGATGTTTTGAGAACTTCCTAGCTTAGATTCGATAGTTCCTCCTCGGTTGTATGCATTGCATTGTTAGGTTGGGTTGTTAGATCCTCTCCTATTCTTTTAGAACAAGTTTAACTCTCATTCGAGGACAAATGATCCCAAGGGGGAGATATTGTAACACCCCGTATCTGAAAAAGGGAAATGAAACCAATTCCTAAAAGTTGAAGTGCAAACCCACGCCGGCCAACCACGGCCCGTGGAAGTGACCACGGACCGTAGATCTGGTCCGTAGCTGGCCTGCCTAGCACTGGTCTGAGGGCCTAGAACCACTGCCTGACCAATGGACCGTTGGTCAGACCATGGTCCGTGGTTTGAAGCCTCAAAAATATAGTTTCTGACCTCCATCGACGGCCATGCGGGACCATCTGTCGTCCTAACCATGGTTGTTTAGTTGTGTCTCGTGGGTAAGAGATGTTAGTTAAGTTCAGTGGTAGTTGGTGAAAGCTTAGAAGGAGGGGGGGATGAATTAAAATTCCTTTTGTCGACTTCCTGAATGAAGTAGTCGACTCACCTGGAAGTTAGTATCACGATATAAAATAAAAGTAATGACACGAAGTAAATCTACACAAAATATTTTATATTAGTTCGGAACACCGATGTGGTGCCTACTTCCAGTCCCCTTGGGTTACAAGGGTTTCCTTAAGAGCTTGTTGAGAACTTGGGTGTTACAGATGAGGGCCTTGTCTGATATGAAAATTAGATCTTCTTCTTTTACACAACCTCTACTTGTATAACCTACATTCAGATCTTTCTTTCTCTTTTCTTTTCAATTGTTCACTAACATGTGTACAAACTTTTATGAAAGATAAAATAAGATTACAATATAAGCTCAAGTGAAGTCCGTAGTTCACAACTAAGTCTAGGAGAGAATTACATAGTTTTTTTAGGACTGCTCTTGTTAAGGAATAACGCAAGGGTATTCAAATACAAGGATCCTAGCTCAGTCCTTGATTTCAGTTGGCTGAATCATGTCCATATAAGATATGTGCATGAGCAATTCAATTCCTTCTTTCTTTGGAGATCTTTTTGTGATCTTGATTCTCTTCCTTCTCGTGAAGATATTTATGTGATCTTGATAATTTTCTGATTTTCCTTCTTTCGAGATCTTTTTATAATCTTGATTTTCTTCCTTCTCTTGAAGATATTTGTATGATCTTGATACTTTGCTAATTTTCCTTCTTTGGAGATGACCTTGTAATCTGGATTGTCTTCCTTCTCTTGAAGATGTTTGTGTGATGTTGATACTTCGGTGCTTTCCTATCTTTCATATCCTAGTCAGATGCTAGAATTGTGGTGACCTTGATTTTGTATTCCTTGAATGGTGGCTTCCCTTTATTGTGTTACTTTAGTAAGTGCACATTGACTTCTTATTTTCTGGTAGTACTTTGATATCTTGTCTTTCCTTTTTGAATTTTTTGCCTGCAAAATTATCAACATATGGGATGAATATTTCATTATCAAAAGTAATCAGTTATATGATGCTATCAATCTCCCCCTTTTTGATAATGACAAATAATTCATAATTTTGCATAAAGCCGAAAGAGATAATGAGACTTCGTTGAGGTATCTCTTTAAGAGATCCAGGAGAATTATGTAGCTCCCCCTTAGGTTGTATGACTCCCTCTGTCTTTGTTGTGTCATGTCTAATCAATTATTGCGATAATTCTTTCCCTTTGGCATAATAAAAAAGAGATAGAGCAGACCACCCACGAAAATATTGGCCACAAATAGCAAAATTAAAAACATCACAAAAATGACACGAAGAGATACCGAGACAATTACAGAGAAAGCAAAATCTTTCCCCAAGTAGGGGTTTTGTAAAAATAACAGCCAATTGATTTTCAAAATCGATAAATTTTAAGGAAAAATCACCATTGTCAACATGATCACAAATAAACTGATGCTTAATATCAATACACTTGGCCCTAGAATAATGCACAATATATTTAGATAAACTAATAGCACTTGTATTATCACATAAATTAGGGACATACTCGTCCAAAAAATCATAATCAAGTAATTGATGCATCATCCATAATAGTTTAGTACCATAGTTTCCCACAACTAGATATTCTAATTATATGGTAGATAAGGCAAACGAAGTTTGTTTCTTACTGTGCCAAGATATCAGAGATTGATATAGAATTTGGCAAGTACCACCGATGCTTTTTCGATCATTTTGTCACATGCAAAATCAACATCTGAATTGCCAATTAAATCAAAGTGAGAGGAGTGAGGGTACCATAGTCTCAAATCTCACTGCAGTAAGGTGAGATTCTTTTGGAGCAGACTGAAAATGTGGACACTTGCATATGTTGAACATAATATCTGGCCAACTAGCAGCTAAATAGAGTAGAGATATGGCCATTCCTCAATACATTTCTGTCTGAAGGCATGTTGATGGACTCATGGGAGTTTGGTAAGATTTTCCTTTTTTCAGCCCGAACTTCATTATGAACTCCTTTGTGTATTTGGTTTGGCTTAATTTTTAAGCCGAGAAAGAATGTGAGCTCTCCTATTAGACTTACCTCAAATTTTCCCTTCATAAGATTAACAAAACTCTCACAGAGAGAGGGGTTAGAGCTTCCAAGATAATATCATTGACATAAATTTTAATTATAAAAATGAATGACCCGGACCTTTGGATAGATAGAGTTGTATCAATTTTTCCTCTTTGAACATTGTTATTGATTAAAAAATAGCTCAATCTTTCATACCAAGCTTTTGAGGCTTGTTTGAGACCATAAAGCGCTTTTGAGAGTTTTTCAATATGATAAGGACAAGAAGAGTTTCCAAAACCAGGAGGTTGTTTAACAAAAACTTCTTCTTTAATAAAACCGTTCAAAAAGGCACTTTTTACATCCATTTGAAACAGTTTGAAATGCTTAAAAGATGCATAAATTAACATAATTTGAATAGATTCTAACCTTGTTACCGAAGAAAGAGTTTCATCGTAATCAATACCTTCATATTGGGAATAACCTTAAGCAACTAATCATGCCTTATTACAGCTGACCTTAACTTCTTCATTGAGCTTGTTAAGAAAACCATTTAGTTCTGATTATTGAACAATTTTTGGGCCTTTTAATGAGGGTCCACACTTGGTTTCTTTCGAACTGATCTAGTTCTTCCTTCATTGCTTGTATCCATGATTCATCTTTCATTCCTTCATTTATACGTTTTGGTTCAATCTGAAAAACGAGTGCTACATAAGCTTGTTTCTTCAATGGTGTTCTAGTTTGTAACACGTCATCTGGTTTCCCTATGATTAAATCATTAGGATAGCTAGCATTATGTCTCCATTCCCTAGGAATTTCGATCTTGTATGCTGGGATAGTTAGCTCTGATTCAAGGATAGTTCGTTCTTCTGTTGAGGTTTGAACATAATCATTTGGCTGACTTTCTGTATTTATTTTGGAAACAGTCTCATCATCAGTGGTTTCAGCTTCCTACATTCTTGGGTTAGTGTCATCAAAACTAACATGAATAGATTCTTCAATGCTTTAAAAAAACTCGAAAAGCTCTGCTAAGAGGTGCATAACCCATACGAATACCTTCGTCACTTCTTGGATCAAACTTAAAAATATTATTCTTACCATTATTGTGAATGAAAAATTTACATCCAAATGGATGAAAGTAGTTGATGTTTGGTTTCTTTACTCTCCAAAGCTCGTAAGGAGTTTTCTTTATGATAGGTCTGATGAGACACAATACCATTTCCTTTAAAGGATGAGTCAGTTTGCTTATCTATTTAAAATGCATCACATATATGAACCTTTCCGAAGTTCAATTTTCGCAGTCCGATAACTAGTTCTAATCTAGATAACTTCTCAAGAGCATTCATGCTTGTGCGTCCAAGCTTTCGGTGCCACAACCAAGGATCATTAGAAATTGCAGTAAGACATGTAAGACTAGGGAGATCAACATCAGTTAAGACATATATATTATCAATTCGATCTTCGATGATGGAAAAGTTTCTTTCTGGATGTTTGATTGTGCAACTCATTGTATTGAAGGAAACTTGAAACCCAGCATCACATCATTCACTAATGATGAGGAGATTGTGCTTGAGTCCTTCAACAAGATATACTTCTACTAGATCAGATGATGAGTTGAGGGTGATACTTCCAACTCATATTACTTCTCTTTTTGTGTTGTATCAAAATCTTACAAATCCTCCAACAATGTTTTTAATAATTTTGAAATTCTCTCTTTCCACACATGTGTCTGGAGCATCCACTGTCAATTACCCAAATTCCATTCTTGTAGGTTTTCCCGGACTAGTCCTGCAAGACAAATATATTAATTTCTTTTAGGTACGCAAGCATTCTTGGGTCCTTAAGGGTTAGTACTAGTGACTTTTGGTCTTCAAATCAATTTTCCTAAAGAGAGTTTCTTGTAGTTGAAGGATTTGTTACCGAAAATTCGGCAAGTAAAACAAATAGGTTTAAGAGAAGATTTTGTAGAATGAACAGAGGAGTTTTGAGAGGCATTCATGATTGATTTATTTGATCTCTATGAGTTATGACTTGGTGACTTCTTGATGCTATTTAATTGCATCTTGATATTATCAAGTTCTTCTAGTAGGAGATCAACTTCTATCTGACTTATTTTGAGAAGGATTTGCCAGTCTTTCTTTACTAGAGCAATTTTGTTATATTCATCGATAACTTTCTGTAATTCATCTGTGATCATATCCAGAGAGTTCTGTAAGTGATTACATTTAGATCAGCCATGATTTCTTACCTCAGTTGGTTCACCCATTGCCATAAAGAAAATCTTTTCTGTTTCATCTTGATCATATTTAAGTGCATCTTCACAACTCCATGATCCAAGACTCTTTGGTTGATCATTCTTTCGTTGGCCTCTTCTTTTGAGCTTAGGACATTTTTTTCTAATATGACCAGGCTTTCCACAGTAGTAGCATCGGTCATCATGTTTATGATTGTCATTGTTTCTGTAGTCTTGTTGGGGCATTTGTCTTCTCTGCAAAATTTGTCTAACTCCTCTATTTATGAGAGCCATTCCTTCACTTTGGGATTCATCGACTTCTTCCTCGACCAGCTGTAAAGGCGACATTTTTCTTTTTATCATCCTTTTTGTATCTGTTAATATGATTTTGTTCAAAGGCTATCAGATTTCCACGAAGTTCATCGTTGGTCATCTTTTGCAGATCCCTATCTTCAAGAATAGCAGCTTTAGATTCCCAAAATTTTGGAAGACTCTTGATGAGTTTTCTGACTTGTAATCTGTTAGAGTACACCATTCCCAGAGATTTCAGTTCGCAAACTATTTTGCTGAATTTTGAGAACATGTCCTGTACATTCTCATCATCTGCCATTCTGAACAATTCATATTCATTCACTAGTGAGCTGATCCAAGCTTCCTTTCCCTTGCTAATTCCTTCATAAGTTAATTCGTTTTTGTCCCACATTTCTTTTGCGGTTTCACATGTTGAAATCTTGTCGTATTCAGTTCCGCTAACTGCACAATATAGCAAACTTATTGCTCTCATGTTAGCTTGGATTACCTCTTGTTTCTCCTTCGTGATGTCAAAGGATTCTGGGTCAAAAGGCATATTAGTGGCGTCTTTTCCTGTGAGTCCATGGACTGACTTTCACACCTTTTTGATAACTATCCATGCCTGAAGATCATTGAGGTAACATAAATTCTAAATTTGTCTTTCCAGTGAGAGTAGTGTTGACCATTGAAATAATGTGGTCGGTTTGACAAGTGTTCGTCTTGGAGGAGAGTACCAGGAATTTGATAGTTTGCCATAGATCTTTCCTCACGCGTGTTTAAACAATTTTTCTGTGAGACCTTCTCTGATACAATCCTTTAGTTGCCTTCCTGGATGGAGAAGTCTACTCACCTGCAAGTTAGTATCACAATATAAAATAAAGTAATGACATGAAGTAAATCGACACACAATATTTTTGTAGTGGTTTGGAACACCGATGTGGTGCCTACTACCAGTCTCCTTGGGTTACAAGGATTTCCTTAAGAGCTTGTTGAGAACTTAAGCATTACAGAATGCTAGAGTTGAGAGCCTTGTCTTATATGCAAATCATATCTTCTTCTTTGACACAATCTCTACTTGTATAACCTACACTCAGATCTTTCTTTCTCTTTTCATTTCAATTGTTGACTCAAGTGTGTACAAAATTTTATAAAAGATAAAAGAATATTACAATATAAGCTCAAGTGAAGTGAGTACTTCACAACTAAGTCTAGGAGAGGAATATATAGTGTTTGAGGATTGCTTTTTTTAAGGAATAACCCAAGGGTATTTCAAATCAAGGACCCTAGCTGAGTCCTTGATTTTTGTTGGTTGATTCATGCCATATTAGATATGTGTATGAGCAAGACGATTCCTTCCTTCTTTAGAGATCTTCTTGTGATTTTAATTATCTTCCTTCTCTTGAAGATATTTATGTGATCTTGATACTTTGCTTATTTTCCATCTTTGCAGATCTTCTTGTAATCTTGTTTCTCTTCCTTCTCTTCAAGATATTTGTATGATCTTGAAACTTTGTTGATTTTCCTTCTTTGGAGATCTTCTTGTAATCTTGATTCTCTTACTTCTCTTGAAGATATTTGTGTGATCTTGATACTTTGTTGATTTCCTATCTTCTGTATCATAGTCAGAAGCTAGGATCTTGCTTTCCTTTCTTTTGTTGCTTTAGTAAGTGCAAATTGATTTCTTCCTTTCTGTCAGTACTTTGATATCTTATCCTTTCTTTTTGAATTTCTTGACTACGAATTTATCAACATATTGGATGAATATTTCATTACCAAAAGTAATTAGTTATATGAGGCTATCAGTTGGGTCTTTTCCTAATTAATTAGTTCCTATGCTATGTCGTTTAGGTTAAGTTTAGGACCCCTATATAAGTCTTTTTACCCCCTAATTCACCCCATTCTTCCAAATTCACAAAAGAAAACCAAATATCCTCTCAAATAATTCTCTCTCTAGAACTTGAAGAAGAAGAAGAAGGATTCACCTAGGGTTTAAAGCTTAGGTCTCAATTTCTCCATTGAAGTCTAGCATTTGGATTCAAGGTATGATAGTTTTAATCCATGGATTTGTTCCATCCATGGAGTTCCCAAATTCCTCTATTTCTAAAGGCAGAATTCCCCAATTGAGTTAGGGTTTTCTTCAATTGGAATGGGTTCTTTTCATTATTTGTTTAAATTATTGGATTATGATTTTCTATGCATGAATTGATGGAATACTATGGTTGTAAAATGTTTCCCCTATGAACGCATGTAATCCCCATGTTTTCAAGTTATTAATCATATGATGTGGGATTTTGATCTTAAATGAGGAGTTTTATGAAATTAAGCATGTAATACTAGTTTTACATGAATTAATAATGAAATCCATACCTAACCCATGTTTCCTAACCATTGATGATTGAAAGGGGGTTTTAAACCTCAAGTGGTAAATTATGGATTTATGCATTTTCTTATGAAATCTATGTAAATGTTTTAAAGGTGATTTGAGAGTAAATACCAATGATGATGATCATAATGTGTTATTGAAAGTATTTTTCTCATGTACACATAAACGCAAGATGTGAAAGGTTTTCTCACATAGAAAAGACTCTTAGGTTGAAAGGCTTTCTCACCTAATTGAATCAAAGAGTAAGAGCTATCCTAATGAATTTAGCTTGGATTGGTTGTCCAAGGACACCTTTTCATGGATAATGAGAATAAGTAAGAAAATACTATTCCATGGGATTTATGCTTAGCACTGAGAGGATATTGACATTGAGATGGAAGCTCTCCCGCTAGTAGATGATGGGTTTCTAGAAGCAATCTCATGAGATGGAAGCTCTCCCGTTAGTAGAGGCCGGGTTTCTAGTAGTAATCTACTTATCCCTTAACTATGTGCCCCCATAGGTTGATTAGCTAGTGGATCCACTTAAGCTAGAATTTTACGGTCCTTACCTTGGTAAGTAGCACAACACTTTCCGGTGTGGGAGACACCAGGGATCATGTTATAACTCACATGGTCTTTATGTCGGTTAAGACTAATTTCCCACATTAATAATGAAATAAGGTTACTCAAGGAGTATCTCATATGTGTTGAAAGCTTTAGAGATGATGTTAGCTTGCATTGACCATGTCTTTATGAAGTATGTTTTCTAACCCTTTTATATCATGTTTTAGCTTGGTAAATTGCATGTCATGAAAAGAATTGTCCCTTTTTAGCATGTTTTAAATGTTTTATGCATGACTATCATACTTGGTACATTGTTTTGTACTAACGCAATACATTGTTTTGTACTAACGCACACTCTTGCCTACATTTCCCCAAATGTACGGTCTGACAGTCACGTTCCCAAGTTTCTTGGCTAGAGGTTGACTTGAGATATTTTCTGAGCTTTGGTGAGTCCTCATGCTCCGAGGACGGATTCGTTGTTTTAGTTTCTTTTATGTATTTCTCTTTTGAACATGATGTATCGGCTAGGCCAAATTTCATTCTACTGTATTAGATGGGTACGATGAGACAAGTGTTTCAGACTTCCGCTTTTCTTTTATAAAATATTTTGGACTTGGACTATTGTTTTACTCTCATTGATTATTTTCTTATGTTATGAGAAATAAGTGGCTTGTATGGGGTCCTTCAGGGTTCTATCCACCGTGTTACATCTAGGGGGTACCCTTGGGCCGTGACATTGTGGTACTCAATTATTATGGCTGATGCATGAATTACTTGATTATGATGTTTCGTATGAATCCGTCCCTATTTTTGCGATAATAGAAGTGCTATTAGTTTTTCTAAATATGCTGTACATCATTCTAAGGCTAAGCATATTGATATCAATCATCATTTTATTCGTGATCATGTGGAAATTGGTGATTTTTCGTTTGAATTTGTCATTTCTGAAAATCAATTAGCAGATATTTTTACTAAACCTTTGTTTGAGGAAAGATTTTGTTTTCTCTGTAATTGTCTATGTAGCACTTCTATTTCACTAATGTGATTTAGTTACCTTAATTATGTTTGTTTCCTTTTGTGTGATGTTTATTTCTAACCCTTTCATTTTTTCTACCTCAGTCATTATTATCTGATTGTCTCTATTCTCGATAAAACGCTCACCCTTCCATCTTCTCACTTCCAATCTCTTCTTCTTCTTTAAATCTCTTCTCCTTCCTTTTTCCTCTATTTATGCTCTAGCTGGTTTTTTTCTCTTTTCAATCTCTATCATGACTAGAACTCACTCCATGGCGTCTCTTAAAAGCTCCGATCATCATTCTTTGGACTCTTTTTAAGTGATTATTCTGTCCTCCTTAGATAACTCCTTGGTTTATCCCTATCCCTCTTCCAAAGAAAATCCTCGTCGGTGAAAAATAAGAAGGGTTAGAAGAAACTTCGCCCTAGTGCCTTTGGGTCTCTCTCTCCTAAAGATAGGCAAATGTTGTGAGGAGTCAAATAAAAGAACAAGTATGACAACTTCAAATCTCAACCCATTGTTCCTCGTAGAGTCATCAATCTGATTCAGTTGAGGGACTCCAACTATTTGGTAAGTTCTTTTCTCAAAGTTCAGAAATTATCTCTTATGTTTAACCTCTGTGGTCTTTATTTCTTTGAAGAGTTTGTTCGATTGTTCTATGAGAATCTTTGTATCTCTCATGACAGTGGTGAGTTGGAAACCGTTGTTAGGGGTAGTCGTATTATTGTCATTGATCCATTGTTTGAGGATGTTTTTGGTACAATGTTTTCTGGTATAGTCCCATACATTAATGACGGCTGGCCTAATGATTTTGAGGTATCTCTAGAAGGTTCTAAGATAGCAGTGTCTTAGCTCAGAGTTAACTTGTCTGACTTTGGCCCTTTATCTCTGTGCTTCGAGCATCACATTCTTGCACAGATCATTTCTACCACTCTTCTTCCCAGAAAAGTCTCTCTAAGCAACGTATCTACTCGAGATGTGTTCGTTTTGTACTGTCTCCTCAAGAAATACCACATCAACTGGGCGGTCTAGTTCAAAGACTATATTCTAGATAGTTCTGGACTGCTCATCTCTCAAATTCTTGTGGATCGCTTGGTAGACCTCTCTATGTTCACCCCTATTCAGATCAATGCAACTTACGACTCTTGAACTTTTTTGAGTATGGCATATCTGCAGGTTGCTACCAAATGGGTTAAGAAGGACTTTGTCAAAGCCAGATCTGAGACAGCCAAACCAACTAAGATATCTGCCTAGTAAGCTTCTCTCATGCTACAGGATACTAATGAGCTCAAAACTCGCATACTTGCTATGGAACATAGATTGGAGATGCTTCGAGATGCTATTGAAAAGGTCATTCTCATTCCGAAAGACACACGTACAGATGTGGGGAAGCTAAACATTGCAATGACTAGTATAAAATAAGAAGGCATCTCAACAGTCAACAAGTTAATCAAGAAAGTTTACTCCCTCAAAGGTGGAGTTAGCTCCTTTAACACTGATCTTGCTAGCTGTGTCTAGACTTCTTCTTCTAACCTCTCTAAAAATGAGGAGCGTTGTTACAACTCTTTCTGTGGGAATCAATACCCTGAAATACTTTTTAGGTGATCTCTAGACCCTCCTCCCTTGATCCTATTTTTTTGCTACTTTTGGAAAAAATTATGATGTGTCTGTTCCCTCTTTTGCTTTTGGGTTGTGTATTAAAGGCCTTTTGCCATCCTACTTTGCTTTTTATATCTACTGCCAGTTCAGTTTAATTGTTGTATCTTGCTTTCTCTCTTTTTGATTACGCCAAAAGGGGAGATTGTTTCTACAATTTCTAAACAGGACTCAAGAGAGACATGGGGAGCGTTATATCCTTCGGTCAGGGGGCAATAAAATTCTCCTGGAAATCAAAAACATATCTTGTAAGTTTAATTATCTCATTCGTCTCTATACTAAATTGTAAATTAATTGTCATTATCAAAAATGGGGGAGATTGCTTGCATCATAAGACTTAGTTATTTTGATAGTGAAATGCCTAACCAATATATGATATATCGTTGATACGTACAAACTTACACTTCAGTTAAGAAGTATAAACGGTTGAAGTCAATTTATAGCACTGAATGTTAGTTGAGGTGGATGCCACAGAGAATTTACTTACATAAATAGTTTCACTATCGCGATTATTGAACTGTTGTTATTATTTTCTAAAGAAAGGAATTGCGAAATGTAAAATGTCTTTGGTTTTAAAGTTCAAGTAACCAATATTGTTAAAATATCCAGATTAACACAATTAACATTCTTGATTGAAAGGTTGTGTTGATAAATGAATGAAACCAGGGTTGTCTTTCCCATGATGTTACTTCTAGTGTTGGTTCATGAACGAGTTTCAGGTGATTTATTCTTTGCAAATTATAGGCGATCTAGATTTATTTAACATTTCTCAGTCTTGTCAAATAACTTCCACTCAAATCTTCTCAGTCTCAGAGTGTTATCAGATTTGACCCTGGCATATTTTGATGTCAAAGTTCTCTTCTCTCTTCTCTCGAACTTTTACTCCAATTCGTGAGATTAACTCGTCATTTTCCTAACTATCGATTTTCTCTCGAACAATTGATAGATATAGACAAGTTCTAATGTGTGCACTCATTAGAAAGGATGAATAACGAAAGTTGAGTTATGTTTTGCAAATATGAATTACATTCTACTCGTTTTATGAATCTACACTTATATTTCAGTCATAGTTCCCACAAACCTAGTTGTGGTGTTTAACCACTCATGCTTTCAATTGAATAAGCAAATATATGTAATGAATGCATTAATAGAAATCACTTACAAAGATTTGCAAATTCAAAGAACACTTGATATTCAAAAACCAAATCAAACTTCAAGTTTCGATTGAATGTTAATCGATAAAAACCAAGGTAGAGAATAATAGGAAACCAGTCTCTCGTTCCAGATATGACCAGATAAAGAAAAAAAATTAAACCTAATTAATTCAAATAGTGTGTCTAAAAATATTTCTACTCAAAGTAGGACTGAATTGTCGAGACTTTTCATAGACAGTAAGACGACCCGTCAAGAGCTTCACGGTTCGTGAAGCCTTCTGTGGTCCTTACTTGGCAATATCAAAATGTAGTTCTTCAAAGCATGTCCACTGGTAATCCTTCACGGGCTGCATTACAAACAGTTGTGAGGACCACCACCTGTCTGGGCTTCCGTGGTCCTTACTTAGCCATACATAAATTTAACTCCTCAACGCCTGTATAATGGAAATCCTTCATGAACAGGAACACGAATCGTCATGAGATCCCTGACCCATTTGGGCCTCCGTGTTTTTTACATGGCCAGACAAAAACATAGTCTCTCGAGGCCTTCCCAGTGGTACAACTTTACGAGCTACAACACGAGCCGTGATGAGCACCATGGCTGTAACGACTCGGAAAATGATAGAGTGAAACTAGAGCCTCACATGTGAGTTTGGAGTCGAGAACTTAATGAAATGATTATATTTGAATTTGACCCAAAAAGTTCTTAAAAATGTGCTTCGGAAGTTACCGGAAAATTGTTTAGCTGTATATAGAAAGATCCGTTTCGTTTTTCGAAAATCCGACTTCATATTCTTGTTTAGGGGGTCAAATTGAGTGGGAAATGGGTCTAACCCAAATTTTAGAGCAACCGTATCAAAATCCGAAATTTCCAAGTGAAGCCTTTTTCGAGGGTCTACTTTGGAGGGTCATATCTCCTAGCACACAAATTATTTGGGTGGACAATTATATATCCATGGAAAGCCCTTTGAGTTAGCTACCTAACGCACTTCGTTTCACCTCATTCGGAGTTCGGACGAAGAAGTTATGCCCATTTCCGTAAAGTCTGTCCGGCAGCGAATGCAATTTCCAGTAGCTAATTTTACTGTTCACCCGCCCCATTTTTTTTTCTAAGTGTTGGACGATTTTTCCAAAGGGCATATGTTATTTCCTATATACCATTAGTTCAATTCCCATCTCTAAAACATTTCCCAAAACACCTCTCCCACACTTAGACACATTTTCTCTCAAGTTCTCTCAAGAACCCTAATCCAAAACCATCCTCAAGAATGAAGAGACTCTTGCTCCAAGTTCCAAGCTTCCATTAAAGACACTCTCAAGACCTTCATAAAAACTCAACGTATGTGGTGTTGAACTCATGGGTCCTTCCACCCATAGTGCCTAGACTCTATTCTACTCACTAATTCATGGTTTAAGTTAAGATTCATAAATTAGTCTTGTTCTTTGTAATAATTCCCTGCACATTGAATTTTAAACATGAAAAGTGATTGTTTTGAGCATGTTGTGACCCTAGAACTTGAACCTAAATTTGGAATGGATGTGGAGATTTTCATGTGGTATTGTGGGTGTTAAAAAGGTGTTGTTGTAGGTTGTTCACTGGTTTGGCTGCATAATTACTACCCTATTTTCCATGCTCTTTGATTCCATTACATGCCTTCAAGGTGTTTGACAAAATGTCCAACTATGGAGAATTGATGAATCGATGCTTTAAAGCTTGAGTTATGAGATGTATGGAAATCCAGAGATGTGTTGATGACAAACTAAGCTTGTGTATATGTTCATTCCATACGTGAGATTGCATTAGAGCCTAATGGGAATTTCCTATATAAAGTGTTGCATGACCATGCCCGGTCCGGGGGAAAAGAACCGGACAACCATGTGAGAGGTTTATATCTCACCACCTAGGATGCTTGGGGTGTGACCAACATCAACCATGTGAGGGGTTTATACCTTGCCACCAGGGTGTCCGGGTGTGAACGGCATCCCCCATCCTAAGTTGGGGTTATAGATTGGTTGGATCATGCATACACATATGATATCTACTATTAGTATAGAGTTACTTAAACATGTTTTGACTTCACTTTGATCATGCATCCTCATATTGTTATTCATAATGCCTATGAAACTATTTCTTGTATTTCGATTGTGTCCTTGTCTATTGTTGTGTTGCACCCCGCATACTTAGTACATTCCAAGTACTAACGCATATTTTGCCTACATGATGTCACCATGTAGGGACCGGAGCTACTCTTGATCCTTCTCTCCATTCACGTGGCTAGTACGACGCTTATCCGAGTTTGTTGGTGAGTCCTCAATGATTCGAGGGCTATGTTATGTTTCCTACTCCTATGTTTTGAGACTTTAGCTTGCAATTGTATTTTGACTATGAGGGGAGCCGGTAGAATGTCATGGCCCCGTCCTATCTATGTATGTAGAGGTGTGCGTTGGACAAGTATTTTGTAAATGAGCTTGACTCTTGTTCTATGATGTCATTTTGAAATGGTTTGCCCTTAGTCCCTATTTCCCGTTAATTAATGTTGAATGTACTTCCGCGACCGATGAAGTGTGATGACAAGTTTGAGAGGCTTGTTTGGGGTTCCTTCGGGTTCCTCATTCGCCATGTCACGTCTAGGCCCTAGGCTTGGGTCGTGACAAAAACGTCCCATTTTGAAGGTCAAATGTGCCACAGAGCAGGAAAACCCCAATTTTGCTGATTTTCGTGTGCTATAGTCCATGGACATT
>NW_006238969.1:1172502-1207431 GCF_000226075.1 Solanum tuberosum | reverse complement strand
AAAATGTCCCTTTTTAAAGCATGTTTTGCATGGTCATCATACTTAGTACATTTTTGTGTACTAACCCATATTCTTCATGTTTTTACTACAAGTGTAGGTTCCGGCAAGTGATCCCTCTTAGCTAGTTTGAAGTGTTGGATTGCTTTCCTCCAAGACTTGGTATGTCCTCATGGATTCGAGGACAAGACTTTTAAGTTCTTTTGTTCATGTAATAGACACTTTTAGTTTTGTTTTGATTGTAAAGGGCCGTGTCCCTACTTATGTTTTTGTTTGTGTCTAAGATGGCCATGTGAGACTTAGACTTCCGCTGTGTGTTTTTAAAGTTGTTTTAAGAAGTTTAAATGTGTGGATGTAAATAAGTTTTTTTATTATTTTGCACTATTTTCATTATTGAATGCAATGAATGACTATGTGGCTTGTATAAGACCCCTTCGGGGTCTAGTACGCCTTGTTACGACTTGGGGGTGCTCCCGGGTCGTGACAATGGCCCGTCTACGTGTACGTGATCTTTCCTTAGCTAGAATCAACCTTCACTTCGTACAACCTTCTTACTAGACCTTTTTCACGAGCTTTAGGACAAACTGTGAGAGAGACCACGGCCCGTCTAGGGTTCCGTGGTGCTTGTTTTAGAATGGTTTTCCTTCTTTTCTTTTCTATATTCTATGTCCACGTGTTTTACCGGTCCAAACATCACCAAGCACATCATATCAACCTAAATACACTCGATTCTAGCAATAATCCTTAGTTTTGAGCGTCAAATGTGCCAAGATTTCACGGCACATCAACACCCTCAACTTAGAACTACTTGCCTTAAGTGATAAAAAAGAACTACACTTGACGCTCAAACACCCAAAAACAATTTACTAATGTGCAACAACTATCTCGACAACAACTTGTATCTGAAACCATCAATCTAACATGCAAGGATCAATGTATGACATCCCATTACTCACAGTCAACCATGCTTATGCCCGTGTACATTATCAGCCAACATAATTTTACTATCAAATGTAAACATAGTGTCCTCACACCATATAAATCCCTCACACATGATAATCAAGACTAATTTCTACGCTCACGCTCTCAAAGAACTTCTAACAATAGAAACAAAAATACCATAGGCTTGCCCTTGTTTTCTACACTCTATCTATCAAATAACTTGAATAAGATCATTGCAGGGCATTCTTAGGCTTGTAACATAGGCTTGGGTTAGGGAATGAAATTTTTGGTTTTGTGAGTGACTAATACCTTGGTTCTCCAAAGTTTCATTCGCACACAACTTTATTTGAGCGATTCCTTTCTTTTTCATTTCAGTACACCCCTACAGCCACACCTTTTTCTTTTTCTTATCCTTTATTCTTTTCCTTTTTTTTTATTTGCACATTTCTCCTGATCAAATGAGTATTTAGACTTTGTGCTTTAAAGCTGACTGAGTGAACAATCTTTTTATACTTTTCCATTATGCTCGAGGTGTAATCACCCTCAACTTAGGCTTTTGGCCTGAGTTGTGGCATCGTATCTTCGGAGACCCAAGGATATGATATCAAATGGGTAAGAACAAAGTTAGTTTCAAGGCTCAAATAGGGTTCAAGGGTCATGCTTTTCATTTGGTGGTTTATTTTTTTTCTTTTAAGTGGGCTTTGCAAAAAAGGCCTATTGATCACTTTCTATCCACTTCCTTTCAAGTTATTCTCAAATTCTAGCAAGACTACTCAGGCAAGTTCTAGTTTCTGCACCTAGTATTAGACTTCATACAAACATCACACGCACATGACACATGTCTACATTTTTTTCAGTTTCTTAGCTAACCAACTTCTGTTACAAACTAGCAATGTTCAACACGTGAGTATCTAAGATGTCATACAAGGAGCCTAATAGTCAAATTTCAGATTAGGGTCATACATGTTATCATTTCAGACAGAACAAAAGACTTAAAACTTAGCTGCTGCACAGCTCAACACACAAAAACTTCACAAATTCATCACAACATAACACCATGAAAACACAACACAGAGCCAACCTCCATACACTCTAACGCTTAAAGGGAAGGTTGCTCACCACCCCTCTCCAAAGAAAAGGACATTTTCCTCAAAGTAAATAAAGTAAAACAATACAGGGCTATGAGGAGGGGTCAGACCTACGGTGCACTAGGTGTCGATAGTCAGAGCAGTGTCGACACCCTTATCAAGGGGTTCACTCTCAAAGACCTGCACTGGGTTAGTATGACTGCTAGCACTAGGAGTTGGTATCGCACTACCAGAAGCACCAACTAACACCACATCTTGCCTCTGATGCTCAAGTGCTGCTTCTTACTTGGCTTTCTTCTTTGACTCCTTGCGTGATATCTTGTGTTATTGCTTCTCTTCGTTGGAGGGGTATTTTGGCTGCTCTGCATCAGAGTCCACATCCTCTTGCTTTCTCTTGCCAGATTTTTCTTTAGGTAATTCACCCCAGAACTCGTCAAGGACCTGAGTGGTAGGTGGCTCACTGAACAAGATCATCAAAGATTAGCACAATCGGAGTGGGCACATGAACCGACTCTTAGTCAATTTTGCAATCTCAGCTCTCATCTCGGCTAACTGTGCCTTCAACTCCTCAGCATTTAGTGAACCTGCATCCTGTAATTGGTTTTGTACATTGACCTCTAGGCCGTCCATTATGTCATTTAGGACTGAAAGCTCTTTACAAATCTCATATTTCACCCTCTTCTCTATACCTAACACCTCACGCTCTACTATCTAAGGTATTATGAGTACAATCTGGTCTACTATGGACCTAGTTTGCTGTTGATTTGCAACAATTCTCCCAAAGATCAGTAGGTATAGTAACAAAAGTACTTATAGCTTGGGAGGTTGAAACTACTGATGGTGCTGTACCAACATCTGAATGCGAAGTTGCACCCTACTCACTACTCCCCTCAGCTTGTGGCATCTTAACCGATATATGCGGTACCACTCATAGTAGTCCCACCGGGGCAGATTTGGTAGCAAAGAGATGATTGGAAACATCTTTGATTTTAGATGTCGCGCTTAAGTCCATCTGTCTACGAGGTTACTGAGAGGAATATTGGCTTGTGGACATAGTTTCCCTATCTGATAGGGAAATGGTAGACCGACCCTCTCATTCGATGCTCTGTCCCACATTGCTGTGGTGATTTTCCAGCCTACATTTACTGGTAACCAGCCATTAAACAAGGAACCAATTATGCGAGGGATGGTGACAAAGTATTATCATTGGCTGTAGGCATCAATTGTGTACTAACAAGAACCCACCAAACCTTACCCGGGAATGATAGCGACGCCTTTTTAATCTGCTCTTTTGTCCTTGCTACCCGTGATAAATTATCACCCTCTATGGAAATCAACCCAGCACTCCAACGCATGACCCATTCTCTCAAAGTAGGATCCTCCATCTCAGTCTCACTTGTCACTGCATTATGCTTACCTTTAAAAAGGCCAACTGAGGTTGGTGCTGTGTATTCTGGACTATGTAGCATCCAGTTGATCGTGGCTTCAGAGATATCTACAGATTTGCCACTACCACTATAGAATTAAGTTGTCCCCAAGTGCTGGCGAATGCTTTCTGCCCCCCTTTTGTAGTCTTAGTGTCAGCAACAAAATTCATTAGTGCAGCTGCATATGAGGTATAAAATTCTCAGTTAATGCAGTGGGAGAACTCCCTAGGAGATTTAGCCATCAATTCGAATTTAGCATTTGGAATATTCTTTAGATGTCTGGAAATGTCTGGATATTCGATGCCACCACTCTAGTCTCAGGTATGACTGGCCTTCCAGTAAAGCCTCCCGACTTGGACACTATCCCATTCTTGCTGAAATCCTCAAACCTATCCATAGTCCGCATAATACGGTAGAAGTCAATTAGTTGTTGTATCACCACTGGATAAACTTCATGTAGGAGAATATTGGATCATCGCAGCCTCGATGCTGTCATCATAATCCTGTCCTTCAGCATCTTCTTCTTCCTGTGCTCCTATTTCGGTTTCCGTTCCTACGGCTGGTTGAGGTTCAGTTGTACTATCCTAATAGCCGCTCCCAGATTCCTCACCACTCCCGGAACCGCTACCATATTCCTCACCACTCCCGGATCCACTACCTTCTTCTTTAGACTGGGAAGAGGTATGTCGTAGGATCGTTCTCGATGTCCGTGATCTAGTAGCTCGAGGAGAGTGATCCTCAACTTCAGTATTTATTTGAACCTACGAGCTACTAGACTCTGCATCATTCTCACTTTGAGTTGGGGAGGGATGTGGTGAGGTATGTGGCGGTGCATTCCTTCTTTGTGGCCCCATAGTACATGAGAAAAACAAAAACAGATTAATAATCTAAACAAGTAAAACGGCACACTAATGGGTACTCAGACTTCCCCTATGTAGATACAATGTGACACCTTTCCTTAAGAATGCCCTTACCCAATCTATCATTTGGAAGGGCCACATAATAAAAATGAAATTCTAGATTAACTACAAAGAAAAAAATTACTCTTTATACGGAGGTCAACATGCGCCGTGGTGGATACCAACGTCCGTGATGTCCCTCGTGAACATGAGACAGTATCACTTTTCAGCAGGTACTGTACTGGTTATAATTCAAAGAGGGTTTCACGGTCCGTGGAGTGAACCACGGTCTGTTTGGGTCCTCGTGAACTTAGCCAATGTTCCCTTTCTTTGGTAAGTGTGGACCACGAGAGATTTCACGGTCTATGACTCCCTTCTTGGTCCATGAAGCCCTTCGTGGACTTACACTTAAGTAACTTTTTCAGTGACTTCTCACCCCATAAGCGCATGATGTCAGATTTCAGTAATTAGCAGCACACAACCCCAAAATTATGAGATACTTTCGTACATGAATGCAATTAATCTATCGAATCAGACTCATTATTATTCAACTTAGAGCAATATTTACCTATTACAATCATACCCACATACAAACAATTATCATTTCTCAATTTCAACATAGTTTACCGGCAAAACTCACATGGGCATACTTTACTTACACAATTTGGACTCAAATTCACACTTAGAGCATCATACAACACTAACCCTACTCAAATTGATCATACCCACAAAAGCAAATCATTAATTTCAGCCAATTCCAATACACCCATCACAATTAGAACCTAAAACACACTACATCAAGTAAGAATATGCAAAATCAAACAAAAATTCGTAGTTCTAACTTGATTCTAAATAAGAACAAACTTATATCAAGTAGGGAGAAGAACTAACTTCAATAATTGCTCAAGTTTCGACTCTGAGAACAAGAGATGAAATGCAATGCTTATTCCTGACAATAATAGACTTGGGTTTTTGATTCCTTGTTGGATTTTGGAGTTCTGAATGCTGAAAAACCGTTTAATAGCCTTAGGAACAATTATGGATGAGAGAAAAACTTCCGACCCTTGGCTCTTTGAGACTTATAAACTTTTTAAAAACCACTTACTTTCACACAGATCGGGTCGGGTCAACTGGGAATTGGTGCAATACTATGAAAGGTCGTGATGATGCTCGTGAAGAGCACCAAGGTCCATGGGAACATTCGTGAACATTAATTAGGCGAACCAACCAACATGTGGTTCACGAGAGGCGAAACGGTCCGTCCAAAGTTCGACGAACCGTAAACCCTTTCGTGAACCTATTGTTACAATTTCCAATAGCCCCTATAAAGTTGCTGGTGACTGAGGGGCCGTGAGGTTGCGCGTGAAGAGTACCACGACCCGTGAAAGGATTCTTGATCCCAACTCCTTAGTGCTATATCCAACTCTTTCCGGCACATACCAACACACAGTGACACTATAAACAAAATGAAATTATGCTAAAATGTAAACTACATATGACATTTACAATCATGGGTTGGCTCCTAAGCAGCACACAATTTAATGTCGCGGTGTGACGCAGGTTACTTGATTACTCAAACTTCATCAAGCTTGCATTCCTCAACTATTTTTACCTTTTGGACTCCCAAATATGCCTTTGCTCACTGACCATTGGCTTTGAACCTCTCGCCTTTGTCATTTTCAAGCTCAATCGCACCAACTAAAATACATGAGTTACCTTGAATGACCCAGACCATTTTGATCTCAAATTACCAGGAAATAGGTGAAGCATGGAGTTGAAAAGTAGCACTAAGTCACCTGAATGTCCTCTTCTCGATGTGCTTATCGTGATATAGCTTCATCCTTTGTTTATACAGTGCAGACTTCTAATAAGCCCTCAAACGGAATTCATCCATTTCATTTATCTAATCCACTCTCAGGTTTGCTTTTTCACTCTAACTGAGGGTCAACCTTTTTAGTGCCAAAAGTGCTTTATGCTCCAGCTCGACTGACAAATGACATGCCTTTCCAAACACTAACTGATATGGGGACATACCAATGGGTGTCTTAAAAGCTGTCTGATATGCCCACAACCCAATCTGTTCTATTGGCATTCACTGTATCTGCCAATATCCCTTTAATCTCTCTGTTCGATACCTCGACTTGACCACTTGTTTGTGGATGATACAGTGTTGCTACCTGGTGCTGTTTAACCTGATATTTGGTCAAACCTACACTAAACACTTTATTACAGAAATGTGAGCCTTCATCACTGATAATCGTTCTAGATGTGCCAAACCTTGAGAATATCTTCTTCTTCAGAAAACCAGCAACACTTCTACCATCATTTTCTGGCAGGGCAACTGCCTCAACCCATTTGGACACATAGTCCACTGCATCCAATATACATGTTTGCCCATAGGAGCTTACAAATGGTACCATAAAGTCAATCCCCCATACATCAAATAATTCCATCTCAAAAGCGGGTGTCATTGGTAGCTCATGCCAACGAGAGATGGCTCCTTGCCACTGAAATACATCAAAACTCTTAACTAAGTGGACTATTTCCCAATGGATTGTAGGCCAGTAATACCCACTCTGGAGTACCTTGTGAACAGTCCATGCACCGCCATGATGACCACCTACCGGAGACGAGTGACATGCCTATAAGATACTCATCATCTTAACTTCAAGTACACATCGCCTGATGATATTGTCAGCACACACCCTGTACAAATAGGGTTCATCCGAGAAATACTTCCCAACATCATGAAGGAATTCTTCCTTTGTTGGAATGTTAGCCCTTCAGGCATCAACTCATTGACAAGAAAATTAGCAAAGTTAATGAGGTCAAGAGTAGCAGCTAATACCTGCTCATCTTGGTATGAGTCATTTATGTCTAGCTCAATTTAATTTTTTCTTTTCTGCCTCCAACCTAGACAGTTGATCAGCCACCTGATTTTCAAACCTATTCTATCTTTGACTTCAAAGTAAAATTCCTGAAGCAGTAGCACCCATCTTATCAATCTCAGCTTTGCATCTTTCTTCACCATTACATATCACAGTGATGCATGATCCGTGTGAACTATCACTTTAGTGCCCAACAAGTATGCCTTGAACTTTTCAAAAGCATATATTATAGCAAGTAGTTCTTGTTCAGTAACAGTGTAGTTTTGCTGGGCTCCATTTAGTGATTTGTTGGCATAGTAGATCGGGCATAAAACAACTCCCAAAGCAGTACCACTAGCATCACACATTACTTCAAATTGTACCAAAAAATTTGGGCCAATGATTACTGGGGCAAAGACCAACTTCTCTTTCAGACACTCGAAGGCTTTTAAACATCTATCATGAAAGGCAGATTTCACCTCTTTCTCAAACAGCTTGCAGAAGGGGTTTGCTATTTTTGAGAATTCCTTGATGAATTGCCTATAGATCTTGCATGCCCTAAAAAACTTCGACTACCTTTCACACAATTAGGCGGAGGCAACTTTTCAATTACCTCAATCTTCATTTTGTGTACCTCCAGTCCCTTCTGTGAAACCTTCTAGCCTAAGACTATACCTTCCTTCATCGTGAAATGGCATTTCTCCCAATTAAGCACCAAATTAGCCTCCTCACATCGTTGTAATGCCCTGCTAAGATTCAACAAACAGTCATCAAACGTGTCACCAACCACAGAAAAATCATCCATGAATAGTTACAAAGTGTCCTCTACCATGTCCGAGAAGATGGATATCATACACCTCTGGAAAGTTGCTAGTGCATTACATAATCCAAATGTCATGCGCTTGAAAGCAAAAGTACCATGAGGACATGTATAGGTGGTCTTTTCCTAATCTTTTGGCACAATTTATATATTGTTATACCCAGGGTATCCATCTAAGAAATAGTACAACCCTTTGCCAGCTAACCTGTCTAGCATCGGATCCGTGAACGACATTGGAAAGTGTTCCATGCATACCCGCCAACCAATGACTGGTCTTGTGGGAATAAATTCGTTCTTCGCATTTGCCACCACTGTCAAACCACCCTTTTGGGGCACACACTGCATATGGCTAACCCAATGACTGTTAGAAAAGGGTACACAACTCCTGCATCCAACCACTTTATGATTTCCTTTTTGACCACCTCTTGCATTGGTGTATTTAAACTCTTCTAATCCTTTATGCTCGGGGTGCAGTCCTCCTCGAGTTAGATTTTATGAGTACAAATACCCTGATGTATCCCAATGATGTTAGTAATAGTCCAACCAATCGCCTTTTTATACCTTTTCAAGACTCTGACCATAGCTTGCACCTGTTCATCATTCAGATCTGCAGCCAAAATGACTGGCAAAGTGTTAATAGTACCCAAAAAGACATACCTTAGGTGATTGGGTAAATATTTCAGCTCATGTACATGTGGCTCCTTAACGATGGCTTTGCTAGAGGAGTTGGCCTATTTTTTCCAGATCTAGGTCTAATTTCTTTGGAGCATAAAAATGTGACCCATGCCTTGCAGAGCATTCAAAGTCTCCACACAATCATTGCGGAAGTCTTTTTCAAAATTCCTTGGCATGGCTGCTAATGTTTCAACATCAAACCTTTCCTCAATAGCAGCTCCTGGCTCCCCTTCATCAACGACGTCTATTGCAAACACTACATTTATATCTTATGGTTACTTCATAGACCTGCATATTTTAAACATTACCACCTTATTGTAGAGCCTGAATTTCAATTCTCCGCTCTCAATATCAACCAAAACTTGACCTGTGGCAAAAAATGGCCTTCCCAAAATTATGGGAACATCAAAGTCTATCTTGCAATCCAAAATCATAAAGTCTTCTAGAAAAATGAAACTATCCACTTTTACGAGCACATAACATAAAATACCCCCACACAGCTTCACTAACCTATCTTCCATCATCAAGACTTTATGTAGCCATCTCTATTTTTCCACTTGCCTAGTTCTTTATTTGCTGGTCTATCATACTACCCTTCTCCGGAGTAGTTCCGACCTTGATTTCCAGAATTTTATCTTTGGTTTTCTGAGTTATAATTCCTAAAACCCCCTAGTTTCCCAAGTATTTGGCCACCTCATCTAAGTCGATGTTCTGATCTTCATACTTGTTTAAGGCTCCCACAACATTCACCTTCTCAGAACCTGCCATGATATGCTTTGTGAGTAGATCTATCCAGGTTCTCATGTGAGCCATATCCTAATCCCTTTCTTCTTCTCTCCTTTATTGTTCAGCTGAAAGCTCAAAAGTGAACCCGAGATCTCCTACTTTAGCATTCCTGGTGTGCCATGATTTGTTGTTTTTACAAAGTTCATCCATTAGTTGCATAATTTTTTGGAATTGTTTTCTCATGAATGATCCTCCACACACTGCATCAACAACACGTTTAGTAATATAATTCAAGGATCTATAAAATGTCTGTTTTAAATGTCTCTCAGTGAGACTATAGTTAGGGAACTTCTTCAGCTTTTGGCTGAATCTCTACCAAGTATTATGCATTGCCTCCCCTGGCAGTTGCTTGTGTGCACCTATCTCATCTTTCATCTGTATTTCTTTTTGACTCAAGGTAGAACCATTCCAAGAAGGCCTCCATCAATGTATTCCAGGTTCTGACTGAATCATCTTGTAGCTCATTCAACCAATTTGTTGCTTGTCTAGTGATAGACAACGGAAACAACCTCAGTCTCATAGCAGACTAACTCACCTAGGGATTTCTTGTGTTTTGCATATTGCTACAAAGTTCATCAAGTGTTAGTTGTCATCATCACCAGCTGCCTCTCTGAACATCCCCTTCAAGTTTAAAAGTTGAATAGCTGTGCTGGTCATTGTGAATTTCACACCTGGAGGTAGTACAAGTAACACTATTACTCCTATTTCTCTAGCTCCATCTAAGTCTAAATCATCCTCTTCGAACACTATATGTGTTGGTGGTTGTGCTCGACGCCTTGGAGCTAATGGTTGGCGGTGGGGAGGAGATTTTTCTTCCACTCCTTCATGTTCGTCCACCACCCTAGGTGGGTCATTCGTAGGGTTTTGCTGAGCACCTCTAGCAGCTGTCTCAGCTTCCAGTCCCAGTCTCTGCCTCTAAGCCTCAAGTGACTGTGCATTCACCATCTTGCAGATAGTTTTCCTAAGTTCTGGATCATTAGGAATAAATGGAAATCCCTTACTTTTGTATTTTGCATACACTAGTGAACTTACCTGTCAAAAAAAAGGGAAAGAACAAGACATAAAATTAGGAAATATAATTACAATGTGAATAAATGCTAGTAAAATATTTCTGAATTGAAATACCCCGACAGTGGCGCCAAACCTTGATACATCCAAACTTACAGTTTAGTTCAGAAGTATAAATGGTCGAAGTAAATTTATAGAACTCAACGTGAGTTGAGGTCGAACCCACAGAGAATTTCCTTACAGAAATTGTTTTACTATCGCGTTTATTCAACTGTTGTTATTATTTATTAAAGAAATTAATTGTGAAATGTAAAATGTGTTTAATTGTAAAGTTCAAGTATCAAATATTGTTAAAATATCCAGATTAACACAATTAAGAAAGTCCTGATTGCAAGGTTGTGTTGACAAATGAATGAAACTAGGGTTGTGTTTCCCACGATGTTATATCTAGAGTTCGTTCATGAACGAGTTTCAGGTGATTTATTCTTTGCAAATTATAGGCGAGCTAGATGTATCTAACACTTCTAAGTCTTGTTAGATAACTTCCACTCAAATCCTCTCGGTCATAGAGTGTTATCATATTTTACCCTCATATATTTTGATGTAAAGGTTATCTTCTCTCGAGCTCCAACATTTACTCCAATTCATCAAATTAGCTCAACTTTTTCCTAAATATCGATTTATTCTTGAAAAATTGATAGATTCAGACAAGTTCCAATGTGTGCACTCATTAGAAAGAATGAATAACGAAAGTTGAGTTATGTTCTACAAATATTAATCATATTCTACTCGTTCTATGAATCAACATATAGATTTCAGTCATAGTTCCCTCAAACCTAGTTGTGGTGTTTAGCCACTAATGCTTTCAATTGAATAGGCAAAGATACGTAATGAAGGTATTAAGAGAAATCACTTACAAAGATTTGCAAATTCAAAAAACACTTGATATTCAAAAACCAAATCAAACTTCAAGTCTTGATTCAATGTTAATCGATAAAAACCATTGTAGAGAATAATAGGAAAGTAGTCTCTCATTCAACATATGATGAGATAAAACAAAAATGAAACCTAATTAATTAAAATAGTCTGTCTAAAAAGAGTCCTACTCGAAGTAGGACTGAATTGTTGGGACTTGTCATGGACAGTTAGACGACCAGTCAAGAGCTTCACGGTCTGTGAGGCCTTCCGTTGTCCTTACTTGGCAATATCAAAACATAGTTATTCAAAGCATGTCCACTGGAAATCCTGTACGGACTGAATTATGAATCGTTGTCAGGACTACTGCCCATATGGGCTTCTATGGTCCTTACTTAGCCAAGCCAAAGTTTTACTCCTCAATGCTTGTCTACTGAAAATGCTTCACCAACAACAACATGACTCCTCATGAGAACCACGACCCGTTTGGGCGTCTGTGGTCTTTATTTGGCCAAACCAAAACATAGTCTCTTGAGGCCTTCCCGTTGGTTCAACTTTACAAGCCAGAACAAGAGCCATGATGAGTGCCACAACCCGTTTGGGTGTATGTGATCTTTCCTTAGCCAGAATCAACCTTCACTTCGTACATCCTTCTTACTGGACCTTTTTCACGAGCTTTAGGACGGACCGTGAAAGAGACCACAACCTGTCTGGGGTTCCGTGGTGCTTGTTTGAGAATTATTTTCCTTCTTTTCTTATCTATATTCCACGTCCACGTGTTTCACCTGTCCAAACATCACCAAGAAGATCATATCCACATAAATACACTTGATTGTAGTAATAATACTTAGTTTTGAGCTTCAAATGTGCCAGGATTTCACGGCACATCAATCATAGGTACGAGAATCAAAAAGGAAGAATTCCAAAGAAGCATTATAAAGAGGAAAGGAATAAGCTACACTCACTGAAGCAACACAGCAAAGGAAAGCCATCATTCAAGCGATATAGAATCAAGGAAATCACAATCCTAGCGTCTGACAAGGATGAAGTATGTCTGGAAGATAGACAATGAACAAAATCAACCAAGTATCAAGATGAAAAGAAGATCCTCAAAGAGAAGGAACATTATCAAAATCATTAGAGGATCTCCAAGAAAAGGAAGGAATCGGGTTGCTCATGGACATATCTGATATGGGTATGAATCAATCAACAAAAATCAATACCTTTGATTTGAAACACCCTTGGGTTATTCCTTAAAAGAGCAGTCCTCAATACTATAGAAGCCTACTCATAGTCGCAGTTATGAAGCATACACTTCACTTGAACCTGCATTCTTGTAAGGCTGTAACTGAAAAAGAAAAGAGAAAGAAAGACCTGAGTATAGGTTATACAAGTAGAGGTTGTGTGCAACCCCATGTAAAAACTAGTAGACTAAGCTAGAGCCTAACGTAAGACTAGTAGACTAACTGGAGCTTGTCGTGAGTGTTAGAATCATAAAAGTTGCTTCTCGTACTTTGAACGAAGGATTTAGGGGATAAATGTCAAGGTAAGACCCCGAAGGACCAACCTAGTGTCGTTGAGGAGGACCCTAGGACTGCCCCAAAAAGTTGTCCAAAAGTAGCCTCCCACGAAGGGCATCCACGAACCGTGGATGGACCCATGCCCTATGGGAAGGGATCGTGGTTCAAGGCCCTAGCTTCCCCTTTTTTTGCAGGCCCCAGGCACAAACCATGACCAACCAGCACGGGCCGTGCTCCCACCTACGATCCGTGGGTCATGGGTCGTAGGTCATGCCTGAAACTGCCTTTTGGTAGTTAGGCTTAGGTGCATTATGGGCTTTTCCTATTTTAAGTTAGCATTATGTGACGTCATTTTATATATATTGAGGACACATGTATAAGTATTTTAAACACCTAAACTAACTCATCTTCTGCATAACTCTCAATTCCCAAATCAAAATCAAAACCCTCCCCAAAATCCTCTTTTTAGAATTCCAAGGAAGAAGAAGAGAAGAAAGGTGAACCTAGGGTTTAAGAATCAAGCTTTTCTGCTCAATTTCTTTGTGAATCTTAAATATGGTATGGTAGCTCTTCATCTATGGGTAGCCTTCACCTATAAAGTCCCTTCAAAACCCCCAATTTGAAAGCTAGAAAATCCAAAAGTTAGGGTTTGACTTCAATCTCATGGATTCCTTTCAAATTCATTTTAAATGATTGAATTATGTTTGTTTATGGATATATTGATGATTTTATATGATTTTAAGTTGAAATCCTCAAGAAATTACCCTATTTTCTCAAATTGGATCTTAAAGCGTGGGTATTGATTTATGCAAGTAGAATGTTATAGTGAATGCTATGAATTGATTATTTGAAGTATGTTATCATACATGTCTAATGTAGTTATCTACATTTTTTGGTGAATTATGATCCATGGTCCTTGAAGGACAAATTATGAAATTTATGTATGATTATGATGCTTATTTACATGCTTTATGAATACTTTGAGAATAAAGTGATGATGACTATGATGAAATAGTGTTGTTGTTGAATGGATATTCTCACACACATATGCATGACTATGAATGAAGTATCCATGATCATGATAATGTTGATGTGATGATTGAAAGGCTATTCTTATGAACAAATAATGCTCATGATGTGAAATGTTTTCTCACAATATGATGATTCTAAGGTTGAAAGACTTTCTCACCTAATTGAATCTAACATGAACATGAAGACATGGACGAGGAAAGGTTATTCTCACGCATGATCTAATGAGCTATTCTAATGAAAAAAGTTATTACTTAGCAAGTACTGTATGGGAATTATGCTTAGCACTGAGTGGATAGTGTATATGACATGGAAGCTTTTACCTCAAAGAGTCCGACTATACTAATAAGTTCCTTGTACGTCATTTAAGTCCACACATTGAGGTATATTGTCAAATTGTTTCACTTTTCAAAATTATTGCCTAAGATTATTTCACTTAGTCACCCGGACCAACGGGGTAAATTCTAGTTGTCATCACACAAGGTTCAAAGTAAGCTCATCACACAAGGCATTGATGCCAATATCCAACGAGACTCCACACTTTCGCTAGTGTGCAATGTTCATCATAAGAGACTCATTCGATAATCAGCTAGTCGCACCTAGAGGCAAAAAGTCCAAACATTGTCTATGCAACTTCATTTGGTCTCATCGTGGATGCACATTCATTTTTGTATGATTATGAGCACTATTCAGGTCATCGGTATTGATCATGACTGGTACTCAAATTTGCACAAGAACAACCACATCCACACACAACAAAAAGTGGCAAAAATTTTCAGATAGGTCAAACACCATTTTCATTCATAACAAGGATCCATAAGCTCAAACATCCAAAAGATAAGATCAAAACAAAATTTAAAACACAAAAAAACCCAATATATATACAAAATATAGTCACAAGAGGTAGGGTATGGAAATACCTCACCCCACCACAAACAAAAAAACAATTGTCCTCAAATGCATAAAAGTAATCAAAAGTCAATAAAAACGAGAGAGAGAGAGTTTTCCATAGTGTTACTAGGCAACCCCTCCCCTCGTTCTCTTGGGTTTAAATGTGAAGAAATTTGACCCATTTGGTTCTCCAACTGCTTGATAGGGACAGAATGAGAGGTCACTGTCTGATTGAGAGTCGATACGTCTTTCTTCATTTCTTTCAAAACTTTATCGAACCCTTCAACCTTGTTGAGAATACGTGAGAGCATATCCTCAGTCCGGCCACCCCCAAAATCATTGGGCTTCTAACGCTCGTGGGAAGGAACATACCTATCCTTCTCCCCATCGCTTTCCTTCCAAGTGGCATTCCTATCACGCCACTCTCTATCACGGTCTCTCCATCCCTCATCTCTATTCCAACCTTGGTTACCACCCGGCCTTGGGTAGTTTGTAGGATAACCTCCTCCTTGGTTGGCTAAGAAATGCACTTCCTCATTATACAACACTTCAAATTTGGCCTCTTCGAGGCTTGCACCATCAACATCGACAACATTAACACTCCTTATACCAGCACCCACGATGTTCTTGGTCAAGATGTCCAGCTGGGTCATCATCTTTGTCATGCTTTGGTCTCTCTCTCGATCTTTCTCAATCTGCTCTTTTTTCAGCTTGGAAGTAAGAAAAGAGACTTGATCTTAACGGGTATACCATTCCCGGTTAATATTTGTCATGACATCAAGGAGTTGGGCTTCTATCATATAAGGCTATTGCATTGAACCTCCCGGAGAATGTTGATCAACCACCCCCTTATTCATCGAATCAAGGCTTCTATAAAAGTACTGCAGCAAGACATTATCAGGCATTCCATGAGTTGGGCATTGTAGCACCAATTGCTTAAACTTTAGACAAGTCTCATGGATTGGCTAACACTCCAAATGTATGAAGCTTTAGATGTTGTCCCAAAGAGTCATGATCTTCGAAGGGGGAAGAATTGCACTTGAAATGCGGTAATGAGCTCTTACCACAAAGTGATAGAATCTCTTGGCAACTCAACCAACCCCTTACACGCTTCTCCCATTAGAGAAAATGCGAATAACCTCAGCCGGACCGATTCTTCAGATATGTTTTTAAAGGAGAACGGTCCACAAACATAAACAAAATTCCTTAAATGCTCATGGGGATTTTCATGAACTATCCCACCAAACAACTCTTTCAATTGTATGAGCTGCAACATGGTGTTGGTAATGTGAAACACAACGTTTCTTTCAGTTGGAGGCAAACGAATGACACCAACTCCACCCACTAGATTTGGGTTATTGACATTCGGTTCATTGATATTATTGAGATTTTCGATGTCATCTTGGTGGCCCACTTGGCTACCATTGTTGCCGTTGACACTAATTTCCACTGTTTTAACAAGCAACATAAAAACCAAAACTAAAAGTAAGTAGATTCAACTATCACTAAAAAGAACACAAATCAACTTCACCAAAAGAATTTAAAACAACACCACTCCCCGGCAGCGGCACTATTATGATTAACGTTTCAAAGATACTTCATCCAATTCTAAGTATCAATGATCGTAAATAAGTATAAAACCCAACTAAATGAGTTCGGGTAGAATCCCACAGGGAGCGGTACGTGTTTCAGATCAACTGGGAAGTGTAAACCTGGTCAAATCAGTCATAGGAATAAAAATGATTGAATAAAGACATCATTCAATTTAAGGGGTGACACAAATGTCAAATGGGGAGTTTATGGTTTTGATTAAAAACTACAAACAGTCACAAACAATACGAATTAACAATAATAAGACGGATTCTTGGCATGTGATCGATTATAGGAAAATATAGACACATGGGTAATTGTAATTATTAGTAAATAGCTAGATATTCATGAGTAGGCTAGGCTATAGTGGAGGTAAACTTTCTCTCAAACAATTTACCCCGAATCAAGTGATTTCTCTCAAACATCAACAAGCATGCAAAATAAGAGCAACCCACACCTTAATCCATTCATTCTCTCGAACTGAATGTGTGGGATTGGATTTAGGATTCATTGTCTCGAGCTGAACCCTGGTCAACCCAATACCCACAAACCATCAATCAATAATTTTAGTTCTAAAACCTCTCTCTCAAGCAAGCCAAGAAAACAAACATAGAACTGCATTTGAAACTACAATTCATAAATTAACCCAAAATTAATGATTAAACTTACTTCTAAATAGCATTTAAACTAACAATTATTAATACCCATAAACTAAATCAGCCAATAATCACATGATCACTCTCCAAGAATTGGGGTTTTAGCTAGACATCATAAAAAGGTAAAAATCGTTACCAAATTGATTATCCATCTACTGGGTAAGAGTAATTTTGTCTTTAATAAGCTCCAATTTGAAGAATGTCGATGACCTACTTCCAATTCCTTAAAAGTGAATTTCTTTAATCCCTCAAAAGTAAGGAAAACTAGAAAAAAATGTCTCCAAATGCTCAAAACTTAATAAAAATTGTTCTGAAGAGTATTTGATACTAAACTAAATGTTCAAAAATGTATTTATAGTCGCCAAAAATGTGTTGCGAAAAGTAAGTTGGTGAAGTAAGTCGGGCTCGCCGAACCACTCAGCGAGCCGCCCTTTGGTCTCTTCCATCGCCCTTTTGCCTTGGTACTCAGCATCCTCAAGGTCGGTAACTTTGGGCGATCTATCTTGGCTTCACGAAATCACTCGGGGATGCGCCGACTGCCCCTTTTCATCGCCAACTTGGTTCTTTCCTTCGGGGCTTGGAACACTAGAACTTTAGGCGGTCTGATGAGCCACTCGGCGACATGCCGAGTGCTCTTGATTATCCTCGGGGTTGCCCTACTTCATTTATTCAGCTTGTTTTGTTCCTTTTGGCCTGTTAGTCTCGCTTTTTTCCTCAATCCATATACCTGAAAATCAAGTATTTAACATTAGTAATTGGCACACATTAAGCATTTTAGGACACTAAATCTATGTAAACAAATCCCTAAATCAGTCCAAATCTGGGGCACATCAATTATTGAAAGAGTGTTTTTGGCCTTGAAAGGTGATTATGGAACTATACATGTTTTCATAAGAATTATATAAATGTTTTAAGGTTGCTTTAAGAGTAAAGTACCAATGATGATGTTGTGTTGTGAAAGGATATTCTCACTAAAACACATACTAGCATGATGTGAAAGGTTTTCTCACATAGAAAGGATTCTTAGGTTGAAAAAGATTTCTCACCTATTTGTATAAAAAAATAAGAGCTATATTAATGAACTAGCTTGGATTGGCAAGATGAAATGTCTTACCCTGGATAATGAGAATAAGTATGAAAATAGTATTCCATGGGATTTATGTATAACACGGAGTGGGTATTGACATTGAGATGGAAGCTCACCCGTTAGTAGAGGTCGAGTTTATAGAAACAATCTCATGAGATGGAAGCTCTCCCGTCATCAGCGACCGGGTTTCTAGTAGCAAACTTCTTATCCCAAAACTATGTGCCCCCATAGGTTGATTTGCTAGTGGGTCCATTTAAGCTAAAAGTTCATGATTCTACCTTAGGCAAGTAGAACTACCCTTTTCGGTGTGGGAGACATAGGGTGAACATGTTAAAGCTTACATGGTCTCTATGTCGGTTAAGGCTAATTCCAGTCATTAATAATGAACTAAGATTACTCAAGCAGTATCTCATATGTGTTTAAAGGCTTCAACGATGATGTTAGCTTGCATTGACCTTGTGTTATGAAGTATGCTTTATAACTATCCTATATCATGTTTAACTTGGTCAATTGCATGTCATGAAATGAAATGTCCCATATTAGCATGATTTAAATGTTTTATGCATGGCTATCATACTTGGTACATTGTTTTGTACTAACACATACTCTTGCTTACATTTTCCCAAATGTAGGGTCTGACATAAAGGTTTCTGTGTCGTGGGTAGTAGTTGAGTTCATGATTTCTCGAGCTTTGGTGAGTCCTCATGCTTCGAGGACAGAGTTATTGTTTTAGTTTCTTTCTTGTATTTCTCTTTTGGACATGATGTATGGGCTAGGACCACTTTCATTCTATTGTATTAGATGCATATGTTGAGACATGAGTTTAGACTTCCGCTTTTCGTTTTATAAAATGTTTTGGACTTGAACTATTTTACTTTTATTGTTTTATTTCCTATGTTATGAGATCTAAGTGGCTTATATGGATTCCTTTGAGTATCTATAAGCAATGTTACATCTAGGGGGTACTCCTGGGTCGTGACAAACTTGGTATTAGAGCACAAGGTTGATTAGCTAGTGGATCCACTTCAGCTAGAAGTTCATGATTATACCTTAGGCAAGTAGAACTACCCTTTTCGGTGTGGGAGACACAGGGTGAACATGTTATAGCTCACATGGTCTCTATGTCGGTTAAGGCTAATTCCCCTCATTAATAATGAACTCAGGTTACTAGTAGCAATCTCCTTATCCCATAACTATGTGCCCCCATAGGTTGATTAGCTAGTGGATATATGATTTCACGTATCTGGACACTATTTTCAGCTCAAGTGCCAACGATCGTGAGTAGTAATATAACCCAAATAGTGAGTTGAGTCCCAAAGGAGCGGTTTGAAATCGAGAATTTTGAGAAAAACAAGAACTTCCCTCAAGTCAATTATAGCTAAAGACATATACGAAGAAAAAACATATCAAAGTAAAGGTTGACACAAGTGTCAAGTATCAAAGGGGGTTTTGTAGTCGATTATCAACTAAAAACAACAAAAATATAGAAATACAAATATGGAGACGAGATTCTTGGGATGTGATAGGAGTATGGGCTAAAATAAACAACCGGGTAAATACTTTTGATATGAAATCATTGTAAATTGGTAATTAAGCTAGACTTTAGTGGGGGTAAATTTTCTCTCGAACAATTTACCTCGAATCAAAATAGTTTCTCTCAAACACCGATAAGCGGCAATGAATAACAACCTTCACCTTAGTCCATTCACTCCCCCGACCAGAATGTGTGGGAGAGGGTTTAGGATTCACTCTCTCGATCTTAACCCACGACAACCCAATAACCACCGACTATCAGTAGTTTTGGTTTTAAAACCTGTCTCTCGAGAAAGCAAAACACACAAAGATAAAATTGTATTTGCAACTACAATCCCATTAAATTCAAATACAACTACTGAATGAAATAACCTTTAAACAACAAATTAACCAACAATTAGCAATACCCAGCAAAAAATTCAACCCATATTCACATAATCACACCTCAAGAATTGAGCTTTTAGCTAGACATGGTTAAGAGATAGAAATTGATACCGAAAAGTTTTTCCATCAACTGGGTACAATAGATATTGTCTTTACACACGCCTAAGATGAAGAATCTTCAATATCCACTTTCAATTGCTTAGAGGTGGAAATCTTCAAATCTTCAAAGCTCTAGAACAATCTCTCCAAAATGCTAAGTCTAAAAACTGAGAATAATGTTTGATAGTCTAAAAATTCGCTATGGATTGCATAAAACTGCTTTCTAAACTAAAAATTCAAACAAGTATTTATAGTTATCAAAAATATATATTGTGAAGGACCACTCGACGCAGTTAGTAGGGATCGCCGATCCACTCGGCGATCCTCCCTTTGGTATGGTTCATCACCTTTATGTATTGGCCTTTAGAAAATTCAAGTTGTCTAATGTTGGGCGATCGAGTACTGCATCGCGGAATCGTTCGGTGACTCACCGACTACTTCTTTTTCTCGCTGATTCTACTTTCTCCCTCAAAGCTTTGCACACTGGAACAATAGGCGATATCATAGCCATTTGGCGACTCATCTAATTGTTTAGGCGATCTTCAGGCCGTCTTTTCTACGTCTTTCCAGCTACCTTGTTCCTTTTTCCCTACTAGTGTCCATGCTTTGCCTCTAACTCCAAATACTTGCAACTCAAGGTTTTTCAATAGTTATTGAGACAAAATATGCATTTGAGGACACTAAATCTATCAAAATAAATCCCTAAAAGAGTCCAAATCGTGGACTCAACAATCCACTTAAGCTAGAAGTTTATGATTCTACCTTAGGCAAGTAGAACTACCCTTTTCGGTGTGGGAGACACAGGGTGAACATGTTATAGTTCACATGGTCTCTATGTCGGTTAAGGCTAATTCCCCTCATTAATAATGAACTAAGGCTACTCAAGGAGTATCTCATATGTGTTCGATGGCTTTAAAGATGATGTATGCTTGCATTGACCTTGTTTTATGAAATATGCTTTATAACTCTCTTATATCATGTTTAACTTGGTCAATTGCATGTCATGAAATGAAATGTCCCTTTTTAGTATGATTTAAATGTTTTATGCATGACTATCATACTTGGTACATTGTTTTGTACTAACACATACTCTTGCCTATATTTTCCGAAATGTAGGGTGGAAAGGTTTCTGTGTCGTGGATAGTAGTTGAGTTTGTGATTTCCAGAGCTTTGGTGAATCCTCATGCTTCGAGGACCGATTTATTGTTTTAGTTTCTTTCTAGTATTTCTCTTTTGGACATGATGTATGGGCTAGGCCCAATTTCATTCTATTGTATTAGATGGCTATGTTGAGACATGAGTTTAGACTTCCGCTTTTTGTTTTATAAAATGTTTTAAACTTGAACTATTTTACTCTTATTGTTCTATTTATTATGTTATGAGAGCTAAGTAGCTTGTATGGAGTCCTTCAATTATCTATATATAATGTTACATTTAGGGGGTACCCCAGGGTCGTGATAAACTTGGTATCAGAGCACAAGGTATAGAAAGGTCCTAACATGTCTCATAAGCCACGTTTAGTAGAGTCTTGTTCATGAGTGTAAAGTACGCCAAATTTATGAATGAGAGGCTACAAGATGATTAGGAAATTCTACTTCGTTCATTACTCTTAAGTCGTGCAATAGAGTTTAACTCTATAAAGTCTCTCTCCTAATCCTTATCCTATATTCTTCAGGATATGGCTATCCGAATAGTTTATGTTAGAAGGAATGTGAGGGAGAATGCGGAATAAGAAGCTCCTCCCCAAGCTTTTAAAGTTCAGGTCGATCCTTTGGCCGAGGATGTGTCAAATTCAAAGTTAGGGATGCTTTTCAAGTGTTGGCTAAAGCAGTGACGGCCAAAGCCAATCTGAAGGTTCTTATTCCTGCAAGCTCAAATGTGAATTCGAGGGCTTTAAGAGTGAGGGACTTCACAAGGATGAATCCCTAAAGTTCTATGGGTCTAAAGTTGAGGAAGATCCTTATGAGTTTATTGACGAGGTCCACAAAATTTTGATGATCATGGGAGTGATGCCAATGGAGAAGGCGGAGTTGGCCACCTATCAATTGAAAGGTGTTGCTAAAACTGGGTTTAACCAATGGAAAGAAGGGAGACAGGAAGATGCGGGTCCTGTAGATTGGGAGAAATTTAAAAGAGTTTTTCTTGATACATTTTCCCCTTTGAGATTATGGAAGCTAAGCCTATTCAAGGGCTAGGATGAGTAAGTTCATTTTATGTGTGTCCGAAATGGTGGTTAAGGAGTGCCGAACCAAAATGCTCATTCATGATATGGATATCTCTCGTCTTATGGTGCATGCACAACAAATTGAGGGGAAGAAACTCAAGGAAATGTCTAAGGATGTAAAAAGGGCTAAGACCGGTGATGGTAACTTTTCACATGCAATGTCCGATGGACATGGTCCTCCTAGATTTTGACAAAGGTTTTTCGATCAAAGTTCCTCCAATGCTCCTCCTAAGTTCTACAAAGATAGGGTGTCTAACCCTAAGCCTCAAGGAGGTAATGGTGGTGGTTCTTCATTGCCTATGTCTACTTGTGCTAAGTGTGGTAGGACCCATGAGGGTAGTTGTCTTGCCGGCACAGAAGGTTGTTTTATTGTGGTAGGAGTGGTAAAAAAATGAGGGATTTCCCAATGCTTGTGGAAAAAGGAAGAGAAGGCAAACAAGCTCCTCATAGTGTTTCAAATTCCAATGCTCCAAAAAAAAACCTCTTCTATGTTCTCCAATCCCGAGGTGAACAAGAGAGTTCTTCGGACGTGGTAACCGGTATGTTAAAAGTTTCCAAATAGATGTATATGATTTGCTTGATCCTAGTGCTACTTTGTCCTTTCTGACGCCATATAAGGCAATGAGATTTGATGTGCTCCTCGATATTTTGTTAGAACCATTTTCTGTCTCTACACTTGTGAGTGATTTTGTGGTGGCGAAGAAGGTCTATAGAAGATGTCATGTTTCCTTGTCGATTAGAGTCACTCTTGTTGACTTTGTAGAGCTAGATATGTTAGACTTTGATATTATTTTGGGTATTGATTGACTGCACTCTTGTTATGCTTCTATTGATTGTAGAACTCGTGTAGTCAAGTTTTAGTTTCCAAATGAGCCTATCCTAGAGTTGAAAGAAGGGAAATTATATGCCTCAGGGTCAGTTTGTCTCTTATCTCAAAGAAAGAAAGATGATTTCTAAGGATTGCTTTTACCATCTAGTAAGGGTGAGGGATGTGGATTTTGAAACCCCTTCTCGATCTCGAGTAGGTCCATGTTTCCAATAAGTTTTTGGAAGTATTTACAGATGACTTACTCGATATTCCTCCCGAGCGGGAAATAGACTTTGGTATTGATCTTCTCCCACATATGCAACCTATTTCTATTCTTCCTTATCGTATGGCTCTAGAAGAACTTATGTAGCTGAAAGGACAATTGAAGGAGTTGTTGGATAAGGGTTTCATCTGACCGAGTATCTCACCATGGGGCGCTCTAGTTTTGTTTCTTAAAAAGAAAGATGGGTCTCTTCGTATGTGGATTGACTATCGTCAGTTGAACAACATGACCATTAAGAAAAGGTATCCTCTCCCAAGGATATATGATTTATTTGACAGACCTCACGGAGCAAGTTACTTCTCTAAGATTGATATTCGATCGGGTTATCATTAATTGAGGGTGAAAGATGATGACATTCCAAAGATGGGTTTTCGAACTCGGTATGGTCATTATGAGTTTTAGTAATATCTTTTGAGTTGAATAACGCTCCGACGGGGTTTATGGATTTGATGAATCGGGTGTTTAGTCAATACCATGACATGTTTGTAATTGTGTTCCTTAATGATATATTGATCTATTCAAGGAGTGAGAATGAGCATGTTGGTCATTTGAGGATTGTGTCGCAAATTCTTAAGGACCAAAAACTCTTCGCTAATTTTAGCAAGTGTGAATTCTGGTTAAGATCCATAGCTTTCGTCGATCATATTGTGTCAAGCAAGGGTATTGATGTAGATCCTAAGAAGACGGATGCAATCACGAGTTGGCCTATAACTCTAAGTCCTTCGGATATTAGAAAAGTCATGGGTTTTGCCGGTTATTATAGAAGGTTTGTTGAGGTATTTTATTAAATTTCCTCTCTTTTGACAACTTTGACTCAAAAGAAGGCTAAGTTTGTATGATCCGGAGATTGTGAGAAAATCTTCCAAGAATTGAAAGATAGACTTACTTCCACTCCGGTGTTGACTTTATCGGAAGGAACATATGGTTTTGTGGTTTATTGTAATGCCTCAAGAATTGGGTTAGGATGTGTGCTTATGAAAAATGGGAAGTTATTTCCTATGCCTCAAGGCAACTTAATATCCATGAGAAGAATTATCCTACCCATGACCTTGACTTAACGGCGGTTGTTTTTTCCTTAAAGGTTTGGAGGCATTATTTGTATGGTGTTCATGTTGATGTTTTTACCCACCATAAGAGATTGCAATATCTATTTAACCCAAATTATTTGAATCTTCACCAAATAAGGTGGCTTGAGTTATTGAAATATTATGACATGAGTGTTCCCTATCACCCCGGTAAAGCGAATGTGGTGGCGGATGCTCTTAGTCGATTGTCTATGGGTAGTGTCGCCCATATTGAGGACGAAAAGAAAGAGTTGGTTTGAGATGTTCATAGATTATCTCGATTAGGTGTTGAACTAGTGGACTCAACCAAAGGTGGTGTTATGGTTCACAATGGTTCCGAATAATCTTTTGTGCTGGATTTGAAAGCCAAGCAAGGTCTTGATCCATTTTTTGTAGAGTTGAACTAGGCGGTACATAAGAAATTTGTTGAGGCTTTCTCCCAAGGGGGAGATGGTGTACTTAGATACCAAGGTCGTCTATGTGTTCGGAATGTTAATGACTTGAGGGAACATATCTTGACAGAAGCCCATAGTTCACGGTATTCCATTCATCCGGGTGCCACCAAGATGTATCGTGATTTACGGAAAGTCTACTAGTGGAATGGGATGAAGAAGGATATAGCGGGATTTGTGGCTAAGTGTCCAAATTGCCAACAAGTGAACGTTGTGAATCAGAAACCGGGAGGCTAATCCCAAGTTTTTAGCATTCCTACTTGGAAGTGGGAAGACTTGAATATGAACTTTATTATTTGTTTGCCTCGCACTAGGCGACAACATGACTCTATTTGGGTTATAATGTATCAGATGATGAAATTGTCTCATTTCCTTCTCGTCAAGGTTTTTAATTCGGCGAATGACTATGCGAAGATGTACGTAAGAGAAATGGTAAGGCTACATGTAGTACCTTTTTCCATTATTTCCGATCGTGGTACCCAATTCACTTCTCAGTTTTCGAAATCATTCCAAAAGGGTCTTGGTACTAAAGTAAAGCTTAACATGACTTTTCATCCCCAAACTGATAGGCAAGCAGAGTGTACTATCCAAATTTTGAAAGATATGTTAAGGGCATGTGTGATTGATTTTAAAGGTAATTGGGATGACCATTTGCCGTTGATAGAGTTTTCCTATAATAATAACTGTCACTCAAGAAACGTTATGGCTCCATTTGAGGCCTTGTATGGTAGGAGGTGTAGATCTTACCATAGTCTGGTTTGAGGTGGATGAGGTTGCCCTAATAGGTCCCGAGCTAGTTCATGAGTCCATTGAGAAAGTTGGACTCATTAGAGAGAGGTTGAAAACGGCTCAAAGTCGGCAAAAGTCTTATGTTGATATGAGAAGAAGGGATTTAGAGTTATAGATAGACGATTGGGTTTACATCAAAAGCTCACCTACGAAGGGTGTAATGAGGTTTTTTAAGAAAGGGAAGCTTAGTCCCTGATATGTAGGCAAATATCAGATTTTGAGGCGTGTGGGTAAAATTGCTTATGAGTTAGATTTGCCAAATGAGTTGGAAATCGTGCATCCCGTTTTCCATGTTTTCATGGTGAAGAAGTTTGTTAGTGATCCGACATCCATAGTTTCCCTGGAAGGGTTCGGAGTTTGTGAGAGTCTATCATATGAAGACGTTATGATCAAGATTTTGTACCTGCAAGTTAAGAAATTGAGAAACAAGGAAATAGCTTTCGTGAAGGTGTTATGGAGGAATCAATTAGTTGAGAGTTCTACTTGGGAGACCGAGGCCGATATGATGTCCCAATATCTTCATCTTTTTCCTTCTACTCCTATTCTACCTTGAGGTAAATAGTTCCTCTTGTTTTGGGAGTCATGTGCTTTTATGTGTTTTCCATGATTTCCTTATGATTATGCATGTTCATGAAAACTCGTGTTTTGAAAGAAAAAGATATTATATAATTGATTTTCCTTATCTTGTTGTGCATTGAGTATGTGTTGCCTATACACTTCATGAGATAAATTAATGAACATGCTTTAGATGTGCTTTTGAGATTGAATTTCATATGAGCTCCATGAGATTGTGTTGGGATTATTTTATCTTGGAGAAGGTAGTTCATCCTTGAATATGAGTAATTTTTAAATTTCATGCATATTGGCGGGTTGATAGATGTAGTTCCTACTTCCTGTTGATGCATTTGAGTATGATGAGCTTGGAGTTGATATTTCCTCCATAATTATGTGCATTGCATGCGTAATGGGTTTTTAAAGTTAGTTTTACCCCTCCTATGATGTTTTGAGAACATCATAATTTGGAATCGATAGTTCTTTGTTGGTTACATGCATTGCATTGATTAGGTTGGGTTGTTAGTTCCTCCCCTACTCTTTTAGAACCAGTTTAAATCTCATTCGAGGACGAATGTCCCCAAGGGGTAGATATCGTAACACCCCATATCCAAAAAGGGGAGTGAACCAGATTTTTAGGAACTTATAGTTGCCATCCACGAGGAGCGAACCACAGGTCGTGGGTCGAGCCACAAGCCGTAGAAGGGTCACCAGGGAGGGCCTCCCAAAATTGTTTAGGTCATGGACCACGAAGGAACCTACGGACCGTAGGTGGGTCCACGCCCTGTAGTCCAGGATCCATGGGTCTAGGAAAAATTCTCTAACTAGGAGCCACGAGTATGGAGTACGGACCGTAGGTCCATCCACGGTCCGTCGGTGAGGGTCTCGTGGGTCACTATTTTTAGTTATTTGCTGGGGCAGTTGGGTCTTTTCGTTAATAATTAGTTCCTATACTATGTCATTCCACCTATGTTTAGGACCCTTATATAATTCTTTTAACCCCCAAACTCACCGCATGTCATTCATTTTTCCAAATTCTCAAATGAAAACCAACTCCTCTCCAAATATTCTCTCTTTAGAAGAAGAAGAAGAAGAAGGAGAAGGAGAAGGAGAAGGAGAAGGAGAAGGAGAAGGAGAAGAAGAAGGAGATTCAAGCTAGGGTTCAAGAGGAAGCTTCCATACTTCAATTTCTTTGGGTTTTGATAGTAAGGTATGATAGTTTCCATTCATGGACTCCTTTCATCCATGGAGTTCCTAAATCCTCTATTTCAAATGATAGAATTCCCCAATTGTTAGGGTTTTCTTCAATTAGCATGTGTTCTTTTCAATACTGATATAATTGATTGTATTATGATCCACTAAGCATGAATTGATGAATTCCTTTTTCCCCCTATGAACCCATGTGATCCCCATGTTTTAAAGTTATGAATTATATGTTGTGGGATTTTGATCTTAAAGGAAGAGTTTTATGGAATGAAGCATGTAATGTGATAATTGCATGAATTTATGAGGAAATCCATGTCTAACGTTAGTTTTTTAAATATTAATGATTGAAAGAGGGTTTTTGTCCTTGAAAGGTGATTATGGAACTATTCATATTTACATGAGAATTATGTAAATATTTTAAGGGTGCTTTGAGAGAAAAGTACAAATGATCATGTTGTGTTGTGAAAGGATATTCTCATTACAACACATACTAGCATGATGTGAAAGGTTTTCTCACATAGAAAGGATTCTTAGATTGAAAGACTTTCTCACATATTTGAATCAAAGAATAAGAGCTATCCTAATGAACTAGCTTGGATTGGCAAGATTACACGCCTTTCCATTGATAATGAGAATAAGTAAGAAAATTGTCACGACCCAGGGGTATCCCCTAGACGTAACATGGTGTAGTTGACCCCGAGGGGGTCGCATACAAGCACTTAGCACATGCTTAACATAAGATAATTGAAAATACAGGAAAATTTAAAACTTTCTTTCGATCCACACAATCGAAAACATTTTCATAAACTAGCGGAAGTCTTTACCAAACCTTTTTCCCAAATCATCTATTTAAAACTCATGAACAAAACTCTTGGGACGCAGCCGATACAAATTCTAAAATATAAAGAAAAGACTTAAGGGAAATATAGGTTTGTCCTCGAAGCTATGAGGACTAACAAATTCTTCAAGTCTTCTTGCCTCTTAGAAACCTAGCCTCCAAGCAACTCAATCTCCTCAACCCTACATTTAATTAGAATCTAGGCAATATGCGTTAGTACAAAATGTACCAAGTATGAAAGGTAGCACAACATCATAAGAGCATCTCAAATGGTTAGTCAATATAATACATAAGCATAAAAGATAATAATAGAATCATCATAGTCATAGCCAAAATCTCCAATATAAACATCATATGAACACAAGTCAACATGAGACATAGTTAATGAGCATAAGAGATAAATCATTACAATATAAGTACTATTGACTCTTAGTCATCAATAACATAATAGAACCATTCTCAAGTAACTTCAAAAGCATAAAAGTGCAAAGCATGAATAGCATCCCATAATACCACCCAAGCCAAGTATCCCTTTTGTGTCATGCTAATCATGGTCTATAGGCATAGTTACGTCCTAAGAAATCTTTACCATAAGGGCACCAAACTCCTAAGTAACCTCAAAGCACAGTTGTGCAATGTATGAAAGGCATCCCATATGTAACACCCCGACTTTTCCAAAACGTCTAAATTAACTCGTACCTTCGTGGAAAGACAAAGAGGGTGTGTAATAAATTGAAAAGGATATGGTATGTCATATTTTAAGTGTTCAAGGGTTTTATCTCAAGTTTTGAAGTTAAGTAAGTGGCAAAATAAAAGTTGGCGATAGTTATCATAAGTTCATTTTTAAAGATTTCTTTGAAATTTGGGTCAAATGTATTGGATGTTTTCTCCCAATATATAAAAATTTAGAAGGACAATTACCCATTAAATCGAAGGCCTACGAGTCTAGTTTTCAATGCACAAAACCCCGTATCAAACGGACATCCGAATAAAAAGTTATGAGGATTTTACTAAGGACTGCCAGGGCAGAATCCGGGTCGAGTAAAGAAATATGGTATGTCGGCTATTTAACATTTTTAGCCATGGAAACAGTTCATTTCAGTTCCAAAACAAGAGATAAAGCTTAGGAGAGGGTTTCTATTTAGTCCTAGCATAATGAAGGTTAGTTTTGACGATTTCTACCATTAAACATTGCCCCCGTGCCTAGAAACATATTCCCTACACGTGGCAATCATTTTTCCCTTCTATTTGCTGCGTTTGGAGCTGGTTTTTGAAGATATATATTTGTAATTATTGGTGTTTCTTCAAGGTTTTAACTTGGTTAACAAAGGTAATCATCTCGGGACTCTTTTATGATTGTTTTTATGAAATTCTACGGACGTTTCGACAAGATGGGGCAATATGGAAAATATGCCAATATAAGATTAATTATAAATTGTTTATAGTTGCGTACCAGCTGTGTATATATAGGGTTTGCGAAGCTTAGGACATAAGGAACAACTTTCGTGAAGGAACTATGGTCTTTTGAACGTTCATTGGGAAGGTATGTTAAGGTTATTCTCTTCGTTCGACATGTTTCCTTAGATGTAGTTAACGTTGGTGATCTTGTAGATGTAATTGTGAATGATTGGCTGATTGGGTGGTTATAACCCCTCATTTTAGGGACACACGATCTGTTAGGAAAGACCCTAAGTTAAGAACGACTTGGAGATTATTCATATATATATATTGTTTATAGCTAAATTGCTTGCCTTCAGCCTAGTTAATTGTTTATTGTTGCCCTTGGGGCTATTGTCGTTAGCTGTTGAGCTATGAACTGCCTATGGGGGCTATAATGTTGTCTAATAGGACTATACTATGCCTAGAAGGGGAATGAGTTGCCTACAAGACTATATTGACGCATAAGAAGGCTATGTGCTTCCTATAGGGCCATGTTGTTGCCTAAGAGGGCTATGAGTTGTCTATAAGCTACGTGGATGCCTAAGAGAGCTATGTGCTGCCTACGGGGCTATATTAATCCCTAAGAGGGCTATGTGATAGCCTACAGGGCTAGGGGACTACTGGTAGGGGTATATAGGCTGATTGGCACCTTCCGTGCTTATGGGGCCTTGAGTTGGTGGTCTTGTGTGTTGTTTGTACCTGCCGAGCTTATGGGGGCTTGGTTAGGTTGTTGTTTTATTATTTTTGATAAGTTTAGATTTAGGAGCAGGTCAGTACACTTATCTTATCCTTTATTTATTTATGAGATTATTCCAGTATATCTGGATACCTCATCATATACTATTGCCTTCCATACTCTGTACATTATTTTGTACTGACACCCTATTGCCTGGGGCGCTGCATTCATGTATGCAGGTCCTGAAAGGCGACTGAGTAGACCTCCTCAGCAGCAGGATTGACTTTTATCCGGTTGGGTAGCCCCTTTCCTCCGGAGCTGCCATAGTTGGGAGGTTTGTTACCTTTTGTTGCATATATCTTTATGGGTAGGCTGGGGCACTGTCCCGCTAATCTTTACTACTCTTACAGGCTTGCAGACTACTGTGTGGAGCTGTATAGCTACCTTATGGCCATACTGGCCTATGTTGTTGGTTTGCTGAAACTTGTGAGTTGTTTGATGTGTTGTATTGATATATACCTGCATTTAGTTTTGGTATAGATATCATGGTGGCCTCGACGGCCCAATCAAACTTGGTATAAGAGCAACGTAGTATCCTAGGGAGTCTGCAAGCCGTGTCTAGTAGAGTCTTGTTTATAAATGTGTTGTGCACCACATTCGGTAAGCAAGAAGCTACCGGGCATGTTACAATGACTATCCTTCTTTTGCTCACCTCGTGCTATAGAGCGGTGTCTTAAGGGTTGAAGTTTCTGGCTTATAATTGATATTTGTATGCAGATAGAGATGGCTGACACCAGACAGACCACAACTAGCCAGGAAGTAGATACAGCGCGAGGGTACTGGCAAGGTACCATAGGTGGAGGCAGCCCATTGTGAGACCAAGGGGGAGACATCTTCTCAGCCTCCTATAGCTTCTCCACCACTTCAGGAGCCTCCGAGGGCTATAGGACCCCCGACACCACTAGCAGTATCCCCTCTAGTTCCTCATATTCTATCTGATCATGATTTCAAGAGTGCAGTATATATGCTAGCATAGTTAGTAGCCGCACAACACCAGCCAGTTGTGCCAGATGTTGCCGGCCCTTCTGAAGGGCCCAGAAGTTCGAGAGTCCGTGAATTTCATTCCTTGAATCCTCCACAGTTTACAGGGATAGATCGCAGAGAAGACCCTCAACACTTTGTTGATTAGCTTCATAGGATCTTCAGAGTCATGCATGCCTCAGCGACTGAGTTAGTTGAGTTAGCAGCATTTCAATTGTGTGATGTTGCAGTATTGTGGTATGAAAGTTGGGAGAGATCTAGGGGAGAATATACATCTCTACCCACTTGGGATAGCTTTACAGAAGCTTTCATAGATCACTATTTGCCTCGAGAGATTAGGGATGGCCGGGTGGACCAGTTTCTAAACCTCCGACAAGGTGGCATGAGTGTCCAAGAGTACGGGCTAAGATTTAATTCATTGGCTAGATATGCACCAGCATTTATTGATACGATGTATGACAGGGTACGTAGGTTTGTGGGAGGGCTTGACTCAGACTATATCGAGGCTTGTTCTACCGCTGCGCTAAATGATAATATGGATATCTCGCGGATTAAGGCCTTTGCACAGGGCATAGAGGATCGCCGACCTCTACAGTATACGAGTGAGAGGGTCGAGAGAGAGACAGAAGAAGGACAGGCCCGCTAGTTCACATCGAGATTTTCAGGGTGGTCCAAGACCCCGATATTCTATTAGGCCACCTTGACCTCCACCAAAACAGTTCCAGGGTAGTAGATTTGATCGTCAGGAACAGTCAAGCCTAGGTGAGGGTTCACGAGCATCAGGCTCGCAGCAGCAGAGGGGTTCAAGCCATGCTAGGACATCCCCGCTGCGTTGCCATACTTGCGGTAGGATGCATTTCAGGAGGTCCAAACAGGGTTCCACAGGTGGTTATTCTTGTGGACGGGAGGGGCATGGGTGGAGAAACCGCCCTACCATAGGTCAGGGTGGTATAGGTCAGTCGACCGGGGCAGCAGTATGTTCCTTCTCATCAGCACAGTCTACAGGGCGTGGACCCCAGACTTCAGCACGTAGAGGTAGAGACGGAGGCAGAGAGGGAGCATCTAGTTCTGGTACTGGACAAAATTGTACGTATTCATTAACCGACCGACAGGACTCATAGTCATCAGTAGATATTGTGACAGGTACATTGATTGTTTGCTCCAATTGTGTTTATGCTTTGATAGATCCTGGATCTACTTTGTCTTATGTTACTCCATTTATAGCAGGGAGGTTATGTATAATATTAGAGTCATTAGATCGAACCTTTATTGTATCTACACCAGCTGGTGAGTCTATTGTTGCCAAGAGAGTCTATCAAGGTTGCATGGTAGAATTTATCGACCGTCAAACCTCTGTAGATATCGTAGAGTTAGAGATGCTCGATTTCGACGTCATTATGGGTATGGACTGGTTAGCATCTTGTTATGCTAATGTTGAGTGCCGGACAAAGATGGTTAGATTCCACTTTCCAGGAGAGGCAGTTCGGGAATGGAAAGGCAATACAGCAACGTCGATAGGTAGGTTTATTTCCTATCTTAAGGCGAGGAGGATGATTACTAAGGGTTATATTTATCATCTTGTTCACGTTCATGATATAGATGCAGAACCACCGACTCTTTAGTCTATTCCGGTAGTTAATGAATTTGTATATGTATTTCCAGACGAACTCCCTAGTATCCCTCCAGAACGGGAAATTGATTTTGCTATCGATATGCTACCAAGTACACAACCCATATCTATACCTCCTTATAGAATGGCTCCGGCTGAGCTAAAGGAGTTGAAGGATCAGCTGAAAGACTTGCTGGATAAAGGCTTTATTAGACCTAGTGCTTCACCATGGGGTGCACCAGTGTTGTTCGTAAGGAAGAAAGATGGCTCACTAAGAATGTGTATTGATTACCGACAACTGAATAAGGCAACTATAAAGAATAAGTATCCCCTTCCGAGTATAGATGACTTGTTTGATCAGTTACAAGGTGCTAAGTGTTTCTCAAAGATTGATTTAAGATCAGGGTACCACCAGATACGAGTTCGGAAGAAAGACGTTCCAAAGACAACTTTTAGAACTAGATATAGACACTTTGAGTTCTTGGTAATGTCTTTTGGATTAACTAATTCCCCAGCAGTATTCATGGACCTGTTGAATAGTATATTCAGGCCGTATCTAAACTTGTTTGTGATTGTTTTTATTGATGATATTTTGGTGTATTCACGGTGAAAAGATGAGCATGCAAATCATCTGTGAGCATTCCTTCAGGTTCTTCGAGACCGAGAACTTTATGCAAAGTTTTCCAAGTGTGAGTTCTGGTTTAACTCTGTAGCTTTCTTAGGCCATATTGTAGCAGATGCAGGCAATGCGGTTGATACACAAAAGGTTGAGGCCGTAAAAACATGGCCCAGATCTATGACTCTGACTAAGGTTCGTAGTTTCTTGGGGTTAGCTGTGTACTACAGAAGGTTTGTAGAGGGGTTTTCTTCAATTTCAGCCCCATTAACGAAGCTGACTCAAAAAACAGCTAAGTTCCAGTGGACTGAGGCTTGCGAGCATAGTTTCCAGGAGTTGAAGGACAGGTTGACATCAACACTAGTTCCTGCATTACGAGACGGTTCAGAAGGCTATGTGGTGTATTGTGATGCTTCTGGTGTTGGGTTGGGATGTGTTCTAATGCAACATGGTAAGGTTATCGCATATGCTTCAAGGCAGTTGAGGAAGCATGAGAAGAACTATCCGACCCACGATTTAGAGTTGGCTGCAGTTGTTCATGCGTTAAAGATCTGGAGACACTATATGTATGGCATTCATCTTGGCATCTTCACAGATCATAAGAGCCTTCAATATATATTTAGATAGAAGGAGTTAAATTTGCGACAACGTCGATGGCTTGAGTTACTGAAATACTACGACGTGGATATTTTATATCATCCAGGAAAGGAGAATGAGGTAGCCGATGCCCTCAGTCAAAAATCTATGGGTAGTTTATCCCACTTTGGTGTTGAGAAGCAGGAGCTAGCGTGAGAGCTTCATCAGTTAGCTAGCTTAGGAGTCAGATTGTTAGAGGCAGACGATAGTGGGGTCACAATTCAGGATACAACCGTATCATCTCTAGTTGTAGAAGTAAAATCACGACAACAAGAGGATCCTAGCTTGTTAGAGCCAAGGCTCAGGATTAACAGTCTTTAGCATTTGATATAGCAGGAGATGAAGTCCTTAGATGTAACGGTCGATTGTGTGTTCCGAATGTTGCAAGGTTCGACATCTAATTATGGAAGAGGCATATCATTCCCATTATTCTATTCACCGTGGTTCGACGAAGATGTACCATGATATTAAAGAGATCTATT
>NW_006238969.1:1153251-1172438 GCF_000226075.1 Solanum tuberosum | reverse complement strand
TGAGTTTGTAGCGCAGTGTCCTAACTGCCAACAGGTGAAGGTTGAGCACCAAAAGCCCGCTGGGCTAGTTCAGGAGATAGCCATTCCTTTGTGGAAGTGGGAAGCAATTAATATGGATTTTATTACAAGGTTACCTCGATCGCATCTCAAGTTTGACTCTATTTGGGTAATTGTTGATAGACTAACAAAATCTGCCTACTTCTTACCAGTCAGGGCTACTTTTTCGGCCGAAGACTATGCATGGCTCTATATTAGAGAGATTGTTAGGCTACACGGTGTCCCATTATCTATTATCTCTGATAGAGAAGCACAATTTACCGCCAACTTCTGGAAGTCCTTTCAGAAAGGATTAGGGACACAAGTTAATCTTAGTACCGCCTTTCACCCTCAAATAGATGGCCAGGATGAGCGCACAATTTTGACACTCGAGGATATCTTACGGGCGTGCGCGCTAGACTTCAAGGGAAGTTGGGATGACCACTTGCCTCTTATTGAGTTCGCATACAATAATAGTTATTATTCCAGCATCGGGATGACACCTTATGAGGCTTTGTATGGGAGAAAATGTAGATCCCATATTGGATGGTTTGAGGTAGGTGAGTCAAGGTTGATCGGACCCGACTTAGTCCAACAGACAGTAGAAAAAGTTAAGTTCATTCGGGAGAGGTTGCTAACAGCTCAAAGCCGACAGAAGTCATACTCAGATGTGAGATGAAGGGACTTAGATTTTTGTGTCGATGACTGGGTATTCTTAAAAGTCTCGCCTATGAAAGGTGTTATAATATTTGGCAAAAAAGGCAAGCTTAGTCCCAGATTCATTGGGCCATACCAGATCTTTCGGAGGGTAGGACAAGTGGCTTATGAGTCAGAATTGCCTTTGGGGCTAGAATCTGTTCATCCAGTTTTCCATGTATCGATGCTACGGAAATGTGTAGGAGACCCTTACCGGGTTGTCCCAGTTGAGGATGTTCAGATCACAAAGGATTTGTCCTACGAGGAAACTCTAGTTGCCATATTAGATCGACAGGTCCGTAAATTGAGGACCAAGGAGGTGGCTTCGGTTCAAGTATTATGGAGAAACAAGAATAGAGAAGAAGTGACCTGGAAAGCTGAGGATGGCATGAGGTCCAAATATCCTCACTTGTTTCATACGCCAGGGTGATAGCATATCAATTTATATTAGTGAAGTAAGGTTAGATACCTATCAATTTTTTTATTATTAATGCTTATTATTATGGTTGTTGTCATTGTATTTTGCTCGCATTGTTATTGCGAAGCTATAGTGCTTAGCTATTTATGCCGTCATGTGAGACGCCTAGGTTAGAATTTCTGCGTTTCAGGTTATGGATAGTCACATTCACAAATGATACTTTGCCTATACTTTGGCAACTCCTAGGGACATGATTGTGTGACTCAATTTTTTTTTTTCATTCGAGGACGAATGATTCTAAGGGGGGAAGAATATAACACCCCAACTTTTTCAAAACATCTAAATTAACTCGTACCTTCGTGGAAAGACAAAGAGGGTGAGTAATAAATTAAAAAGGATGTGATATGTCATATTTTAAGTGTTCAAGGGTTTTATCTGAAGTTTTGAAGTTAAGTAAGTGGCAAAATAAAAGTTGGCGAAAGTTATCATAAGTTCCTTTTTAAAGATTTCATTGAAATTTGGGTCAAATTTATTTGATGTTTTCTCCTAATATATAAAGATTTAGAAGTCCTATTGACCATTAAATCGAAGGCCTACGAGTCTAGTTTGCAACGCACAAAACCTAGTATCAAACGGACATACGAGTAAAAAGTTATGAGGGTTTTACTAGGGATTGCCAGGGCAGAATCCGGGTCGGGTAAAGAAATATGGTATGTCGGCTATTTAACGTTTTTAGCCATGGAAACAGTTCATTTAAGTTCCAAAACCAGAGATAAAGCTTAGGAGAGGGTTTCTATGGAGTCCTAGCATAATGAAGGTTAGTTTAGACCTATTTCTACCACTAAACATTGCCCCCGTGTCTAGAAACGTAATCCCTATACGTGGCAATCATTTTTCCCTTCTATTTGCTGCGTTTGGAGCTGGTTTTTGAAGATATAAATTTGTAAATATTGGTGTTTCTTCAAGGTTTTAACTTGGTTTACTAAGGTAATTATCTTGGGACTCTTTTATGATTGTTTTTATGAATTTCTACGGACGTTTCGACAAATTGGGGCAATATGGCAAATCTACCGATATCAGATTAATTATAAACTATTTATAGGTGCGTACCAGCTGCGTATATATAGTGTTTGCGAATCTTAGGACATAAGGAACAACTTTCGTAAAGGAACTACGATCTTTTGAGCGTTCATTGGAAATGTATGTTAAGGTTATTCCCTTCGTTCGACATGTTTCCTTAGATGTAGTTAACGTTGGTGATATTGTAGATGTAATTGTGAATGGTTGGCTGAATGGGTGGTTATAACCCCTCATTTTAGGGACTCACGATCTGTTAAGAAAGACCCTAAGTTAAGAAAGACTTGGAGATTATTCATATTATATTGTTTATAGCTAAATTGCTCGCCTTCAGCCTAGTTAATTGTTTGGTGTTGCCCTTGGGGCTATTGTGGTTAGCTGTTGAGCTATGAACTACCTATGGGGGCTATGATATTGTCTAATAGGACTATATTGTGCCTAGAAAGATTACGAGTTGCCTACAGGTCTATATTGACGCATAAGAAGGCTATGTGCTTCCTACAGGGCCATGTTATTGCCTAAGAGGGCTATGAGTTGTCTATAAGCTATATTAATGCCTAAGAGGGCTATGTGATTGCGTACTGGGCTAGGGGACTACTGGTAGGGGTATATAGGCTGATTGGCACCTTCCAGGCTTATGAGGGCCTGAGTAGGTGGTCTTGTGTGCTGTTTGTACCTACCGAGTTTATGGTGGCTTGGTTAGGTTGTTGATTTATTATTTTTGATAAGTTTAGATTTAGGAGCAGGTCAGTACACTTATCTTATCCTTGATTTATTTATCAGATTATTCCAGTATATCAGGATACCTCATCATAGACTATTGCCTTTCATACTCTGTACATTATTTTGTACTGACGCCCTATTGCCTGGGGGCGCTGCATTTATGCATGCAGGTCCTGAAAAACGACTGAGTAAACCTCCTCAGCAGCAACATTGACGTTTATCCAGTTGGCTAGCCCCTTTCCTCCGGAGCTACCAGAGTTGGGAGGTTTGTTACCTTTTGTTGCATATATCTTTATGGGTAGGCTGGGGCCCTGTCCCGCTAATCTTTACTACTCTTAGAGGCTTGCAGACTAGTGTGTGGAGGTGTATAGATACGTTATGGCCATACTAGCCTATGTTGTTGGTTTGCTGATGCTTGTGAGCTGTTTTATGTATTGTATTGATATGTACCTCCTTTTAGTTTTGGTATAGATATCATGGTGGCATTGACGGCCCAATCAAGACTTCTGTGCTAGTTGGCTATTTATTTATATGATCTCCTGGGAGTAGCCATTTCTTTTATAGATCAGTTGATAGGGGCTTGCCGGCCGATGGCTTATTTTTAACACGAGAAATACTTGTTTGACTTCTTGATTACTTGTGGCTGCTATGCACTAGTAGAAAATGGTTCAGCAGGGTCGGCTCGGGCCTGAGTTTTGGCATTAGGAGCCAGTTGCGCCCCTCGAGTTTAGGGCGTGATACTATAACACCCTCCACCCTAAGCATAACCGTAAAGTCATATTCACCCTACTTTGGTATCACTATTGGGTTACATTATGTAGACGAAGGAATTATCAGCTCTAGCCAACCCTATCTTGGAAGGCATCTATAGCTACAATTCATCAAGAATCGCTCATGTAAGACAACACTCATAAGGTAACCCTTAGTCATACTTGTGCAAGGAATGAGTAACTTCCCATGCTACTACTCATACTAAGTACTTCTTTAGGTCGTTATACTCATGTTCCTTAACTTAGAGACTAGCCCTCTTTTTAAAGCATGGAACACTAGGAGACATTTTACAAGGTCTATTTTAGTCTCTTCTTGTTTGAACCCAAATAGATACTATACTAGGTACAACTTAGTTCATCACATTGGAACTTCTAGGAAATGCTACTCAGAGCATAATCTAAGTTCATTAAACTTGAACCCTTGGAGATGCTACTTAAAGCATGATCTTAGTTCATTATAAGGTTGGACCCTATGAGATACTTCTTTTAACATGTCTAGGTTCTTTATTAATATTATGGACTCTATGAGACCTTACTCAAGGACATATAAGTCTATTTATACTTTAAACATTATAAGGTCCTTTACTAACTTGTACTAGTCCCTCATTACTTATAATCCTAGGATATACTATATCAAGTACATCTTAGTTCATTAAGCTTGAACTCTAGGAGATACTACTTAAAGCCTACTCTTAGTTCATTTAATTTGGTCTCTAGGAGAGGCCCCTTCAAGCATAATCTTAGAACATTATTTGCATAGGACCCTAGGAAATGCTACTTTAGGCATAATCTTGGCCCATGAGGTTTGAACTCTAGGAGATGCTACATTTAGCACAATCTTAGTTCACTACCAATCTTGTTTAATTGGGATATAGCCTTAACCGACATGACAAGATATGATCTCTCATCGTGTTACCCATACCATCGAGGGTTGGTCCACTTGCGAAGGTTGAACCGGTTTGTTAGATTAGTCGCATTCACTAGCAAACTTCCTATAGGGCATGTAGTTATGGGATACAGAGATTGCTACTAGAAACCCAAACTCCACTAGGTGAGGCTTCCATCTCATGAGACACACTCGGGGAAATCAATATTCTTCTAGGTGAGAGATCCCGTGTGGGAAGCCTAAAATATGCTAGGTGGGAACCTCCACGAAATCCCAAACTCATCTATGTGGGAACCTCCATCTCATTTCAATATCCTCTCGGTGCTAGGCATAAAACCCACAAGATAATCATTAAGTCTCTACTTGGACTCAAGTAAATGGAAATGTGTTCTTGACCACCAACCCCTGCTAATACCTCTTTTAGACCACGTGTGAGCAACAATCACAATCCATGACCTATGTATAAAGGCTCGCTAGCCTGAGGTTTAATTAGGTAGGAGAAGTCCTTCAATCCTAGAACAATTACTATGTGAGAAGTCTTTCATGTTAAGTTCATATCCATACCTAGCATCATGTCTAGAATTCTTCATTAGAAAAGTATATCATTATGACCTAAGTGATTCTATCACTTCCTACCATCTATGATTCATAAGGTGATCTAGGTTGGTAAAGGTCTCTCAACACAGTTCCGTTCATTAGCCTTGGATTCATATGTGGATTTTACTCTTAAAGCCTTAGGATCTAAAGTTGATCTCATTAGCTTCTTGCATAAGCCCTAATTATCATCATTCATGACTATGACTCCTCATTCTCAAAGACTCTACAACATGGATGCATATTATGAACCTAAATTACAAGACATTCAATCACATTCTTTGATACTAGGTGATCTTAGTCCTAATTTGCCTTAGAGGTTCAATTTCATCATTACAAATATAGATCAAACATATACAATAGACTCTAGTTCAATTCATGATTGTATGATCCTAACTTTGATCAATTACAACATACAACATTGAATTAGGAAGATCACTCAAGAACCTTCAACCTTGCCTCTAATGGCATCAACTCACAAATATCACTTTCATCAACATAGATTAGGGTTTACCATAGACACACATGAAATCATCATAATATCATTAAAAAAAGACAATTCAATCATATTTGGATGCTATCCAGTAGGTTGGAATCACATCCAAGCCCTACCCACAATGAAATCACAACCCTAACAAGAATTGGGTTTCTGAGTTCACAATTGTGGGGGAATCTATGGGGCCTCCATGGGTGGAAGAACCCATGGATAAATAAGCTTCACATACCTTTAATCAAAGCCCTAGAACAAGCTCTCAACAATGGACCTTGTTCTTGACCCAAGATTCAAGCTCTAACTTCTTCAAAGGGGGGTTTTCTAGAGAGAGAAATATTCTATGGAGAGGATGAAGTTGGGTTTATTTTTATTCTAGGGAGAATGATTTAAATGAGGTAAAATTAGGTCTAATAAGCTTATATAGTTGATAGGAAAGGAATAGAATAATGTACGGTCAACTTTGTTAAAGAACTATGGACTTAAAACGTTCTAACTTAAAATTCTTCCCCTTGCCCGCTTCAGCTTGGCCTTTGGACCTTTGGGCTCGCCCTTTGGACCCTTGAGCTCGCCCATTGCACTAGGTAACTCGCCAAATGCACCCTTGGCTCGCCCAATATTCCAGTGAACTTGGAATTTAGGCAGTCCACTAGGAGATCTAGGGAGTTAAAGGGCGATCCGCCAACCTGGTTGGCGAACTGCAACTTAGCTCGCCCTTTGCTCCAGAATCTAGGTCAAATGGGACAGCCCACTAAGAGATCATAAGGCACAAGAGCGACTCTCCCAACCCTTTAGGCGATCATGAAGTCCCATCGCCAAAAGGACCCTCAAAGAACAAAGTTTCTTTCACTCCTTGCTAGCATAGGTCCTTACTTGCACCCTAGACTTCTTCCTTGCTAAATTAAGGTCTAAAACAGCCTAGACATTCACTCAAGGGTACACTTACCCACACGATGAGGCTCTAGTTCCGCCTATCATTTTTCGAGTCGTTATATTATCCCCTACTTAGGAACATTCGTCCTCGAATGACACTTAAAACACATTAAGGGTTAACGATTCAAGACTAGCAGCCCATCATGCATGCCATACGCCCAAAAGCACACAACCAAGGAGGAAAACTTCAACTCCAAGATAAACATTCTCAATGCAACAAAAGAGAGTGGGAACTACATCGACCAACCCAAAGTGCATCAAATTCTATATCTACTCTTTCTAAAGGAGGAACTACCATTTCCTAGTTAAGATATGCTCATCACATACTCATGGAGCCTAAATGCACATTAATTCTCAAAAATCATTCATTCATTAAGGAAATCTTTCAACTCCAAAACTAGGGCAGGCTCATACTCAACTCATGAAGTCTATATGCAAGTCTACAAAGGCACTACAACATGAGAGAAATAATAATACATATAATCCATCTCTAACAAGACCTAGGCATTTTCATGAATCATGCATGTAAGGATATTCATGGCAACACATAAAGCACACAATAACCCTACAAGAGAGGCACACTATCCCCAACTTGGGAGTAAGCCTACACAACTTTTCTAAACATCATACTTACTAAAAATAACTTCAAAATCCAACATAGCAAGTCATAAAAGGCAAGAAATCTGGAAATTTAATAAAAGCATGAAACACATACCGAAATGGACCTGAGGAGATCACTTTTGATCTTCTCTAGATTGGAGAGCATAAAACTATGATCACTTGAGAGTATTAGACTTGGCCTCCCTCCCTTTATCCCTAAGGATTGGACAATCTCTCTTCTTGTGACCCTCACTACCACAACCATAGCACCCATCATTTCCGGCTAGACACTCAGCATAATGCTTTCTTCCACACTTGGAGCAAGTAGGCTTAAGCAACATGGATTCACTATTACTCCCTCTTACAGGTTTAAGTTCATACACCCTCTCTTGGTTGGAAATATTTTTTTGGGTCCTAGGTTGATCATATCCCTTTGAACTAGAATTGGAGAAATCCCCATCATAGTTTGTAGGTCTCTTAACTTCCCTATCTTTCTTCCTAAGATTTGACTCCTCAACTTGTTGAGCATAAACCATCAACATTGATATATCCATGTTGTCTTGTAGCATTTCCGCATGGCACTCTTCTTCAATAGCATCACACACACCGGTAACAAAGCGACTAATCTCATCCCTTGGATTAGAAACCAAAGAGAGGGCATATTTGGAAAACTTAGTGAATTTTAAAGAGTATTCTTGGACACTCATACCTCCTTGGGGAAGGTTGATGAACTCCTCAAATTTGGCTTCCGTCTTCTCACTGGGAAAGAACCTATCAAAAAAAGCCATCTTGAATACTTCCCAATTTATGGGACCCGATCTTATAGGTCTATTGTTCTTCCATTGGGTGTACCACACTTGGGACACATCTTTCAATTGATACCCGGCAAACTCGGCTTTATCAATAGAGGTAACCCCTATAGCCTCCACTATCTTATAGACCTCCTCCAAAAACTCTTATGGGTCTTCATTTATTTTGGAACCCAAGAAGATATGAGGGTTCATCCTAGTCAAATCTCTCAACCGTGAGGCCATAGTACTCACATTGGGCTCTACCCGGGGCCTAACTTCTCGGTTAGCTTGAGCCGTTAGGGCTTGAGCTTGAGTGGTACGGCTTAAGGTTGAACCGTCATGAGTTGGGTCAAAGTTTAAAAATCCGCCATTATCTCCTCATTAGTCATCACCCCTTCATCACATAAGGAGGAACTTGGAGATGAAGCTCTTTCTCCTCATCACCTTCCTCATTTCTCCTAACATTAGCCCTAGTATTTGCCATAACCTGAAAAACAATACAGTAAAGGACAGGAGAAAGACCTACTAGATCTAAACTCTATAGCACGACTTAGAGAATGAAGAAATGAAGTTTTCATAACGTCATATAGCCTCTCACTCATAGATGTGTCGCGACTCACACTAATGAACAAGACTCTACTCGACGAGGTTTGAGACATCAAAATATTTATCCCATAACCTTATGCTGTGATACAAAGTTTGTCACGACCCAGGGGTACCCCATAGACGTAACATGGGGTAGTTGACCCCGAAGGGGTCGCATAGAAGCCCTTAGCATATGCTTAACATAAGATAATTGAAAATACGGGTTAATTGAAATTTTCTTTCGATCCATACAATCGAAAACATTTTCATAAACAAGCGGAAGTCTATACTAAACCTTTGTCCCAAATCATCTATTTAAAACTCATGAATAAAACTCTTGGGACACAACCCATACAAAGTCTAAAATATAAAAAAAAAGGCAAGGGAAATATTGGTTCGTCCTCGAATCTATGAGGACTCACTAGATCTTCAATTCTTTTTGACTCTTAGAAACCTAGCCTGCAAACAACTCAATCTCCTCAACCCTACATTTGATTAGAATGTAGGCATTATGCGTTAGTACAAAATGTACCAAGTATGAAAGCAAGCACAATATCATAAGAGAATCTCAAATGGTTAGTCAACATAAGACATAAGTATAAGAGATAATAATAGAATCATCATAGTCGTAGCCAAAATCTCCAATATAAGCATCATATGAACACAAGTCAACATGAGACATAGTTAATGAGCATAAGAGATAAATCATAACAATATAAGTACAATTGACTCTTAGTCATCAATACCATAATAGAACCATTCTCAAGTAACCTCAAAAGCATAGAAGTGCAAAGCATAAATAGCATCCCATAATACTACCCAAGCCAAGTATCCCTTTTTGGGCATCCTAATTATGGTCTATAGGCATAGTTAAGTCTTAAGCATTCTTTATTATAAGGGCACCACACTCCTAAGTAACCTCATAGCACACTTGTGCAATGTATGAAAGGCATCCCATAATACCCTCCACGCTAAGCATAACCTTGAAGTCATCCTAGTCATAGTCACCCTCCTTTGGTATCACTATTGGCTTACTTTCGGTAGACAAAGGAATTATCACCTCTAGCCAACCCTATTTTGGAAGGCTTCTATACCTACAATCCATCAAGCATCACTCATTTAAGACAACACTCATAAGGTAACCCTTAGTCATACTTGTGCAAGGCATGAGTAACATCCCATACTACTATTCACACTAAGTACTTCCTTAGGTCATCATACTCATGCTCCTTAACGTAGAGTCTAGCCCTCTTTTTAAAGCATGGAACACTAGGAGACACTTTACTAGGTCTATCTTAGTCCCTTTTTGTTATAACCCCAAGAGATACTATACTAGGTACAACTTAGTTCATTATATTGGAACTTCTAGGAAATGTTACTTAAAGCATAATCTAAGTTCATTAAACTTGAACTCTTGGAGATGCTACTTAAAGCATGATCTTAGTTCATTATAAGGTTGGACCCTATGAGATACTTCTTTTAGCATGTCTAGGTTCTTTATTATTATTAAGGACTCTATGAGGCCTTACTCAAGGACATATAAGTCCATTTATACTTTGAACATTATAAGGTCCTTTACTAACTTGTACTAGTCCCTCATTACTTAGAACCCTAGGATATACTATATCAAGTACATATTAGTTCATTAAACTTGTACTCTAGGAGACACTAACTAAAGCGTACTCTTAGTTCATTTAGTTTGGTCTCTAGGAGAAGCCCTTTCAAGTATAATCTTAGACCATTATTTGCATTGGACCCTAGGAGATGCTACTTTAGGCATAATCTCTTCCCATGAGGTTTGAACTCTAAGAGATGCTACATTTAGCACAATTTAGTTCACTACCAATCTTGTTTAATTGGATATAGCCTTAACTGACATGAGAACATATGATCTCTCATGGTGTTACCCATACCATAAAAGGTTAGTCCACTTGCCAAGGTGGAACCGGTTTGTTAGCTTAGTTGGATTCACTAGCTAACTTCCTACTGGGCATGTAGTTATGGGATATGGAGATTGCTACTAGAGACCCAAACTCCACTAGGTGCGGATTCCCTCTCATGAGAGACACTTTGTGAAATAAATACTCTTCTATGAGAGAGATCCCATGTGGGAAGCCCAAACTATGCTAGGTGGGAAACTCCATGAAAGCCCAAACTCATCTAGGTGGGAACCTCTATCTCATTTCAATATTCTCTCGGTGCTAGGCATAAATCCCACATTATAATCATTAAGTCTCTACTTTGACTTAAGTAAATGGAAAGGTGTTCTTGACCAACAAACCATGCGAATACCTCTTCTAGACAATGTGTGAGTAACTATCACAATCCATGACCTAGGTATAAAGTCTCTCTAGCCTTAGGTTGAATTAGTTAGGAGAAGTCCTTCAACCCTAGAACTATTACATTGTGAGAAGTCTTTCATGTTAAGTTCATATCTATACCTAGAATCTTGTCTAGAATTCTTCATTAGAAAAGTATATCATTATGACCTAAGTGATTCTATCACTTCCTACTATCTATGATTCATAAGGTGATCTAGGTATGTAAAGGTCTCTCAACACAATTCCATTCATTAGCCTTTGATTCATATGTGTATTTTACTCTTAAAGCCTTCAGATATAAAGTTGATCACATTAGTTTCTTGATTAAGCCCTAATGATCATCATTCATGACTATGACTCCTCATTCTCAAAGACTCTACAACATGTAAGTATATTATGAACCTAAATTACAAGACATTCAATCACATTCTTTGATACTAGGTGATCTTTGTCCTAATTTGCCTTAGAGTTTAAATTTCATCATTACAAGTAAAGATCAATCATCTAAAATATAGTCTAGTTCAATTCATGATTATATGATCCTAACTTTGATCAATTACAACATATAACATTGGAAGATCACTCAAGAACCTTCAACCTTGCCTCTAATGGCATCAACCCTTAAATATCAGTTCCATCAACTTAGGTTAGGGTTTACCATAGAAACACATGAAATCATCATAATATCATTAAACAAAGACAATTCAATCATATTTGGATGTTATCCAGTAGGTTGGAATCACATCCAAGCCCTACCCACAAAGCAATCACAACCCTCGCAAGAATTGGGTTTTTGAGTTCACAATTGAGGGGGAATCTATGGGGCCACCATGGGTGGAAGAACCCATGGATAAATAAGTTTCACATACCTTTAATCAAATCCGTAGCACAAGCTCTCAACAATGGACCTTGTTCTTGACCCAAGCTTCAAGCTCTAACTTCTTCTTCAAAGGGGGGTTTTCTAGAGAGAGAAATATTCTATGGAGAGGATGAAGTTGGGTTTTCTTTTGATTATAGGGAGAATGATTTAGATGAGGTAAACTTAGGTCTAATAAGTTTATATAGTTTCTAGGAAAGGAATAGAATAATGTAAGGTCAATTTTGGTAAAGAACTATGGACTTAACTTAAAATTCTTCCATTTGCCCGCGTCAGCTCGCCCTTTGGACCCTTAAGCTCGCCCATTGCACAAGGTAACTCGAAAATGCACCCTTGGCTCGCCCAATATTCTAGTGATCTTGGAATTTGGGCAGTCCACTAGCCGATCTTGGGAGCTAAAGGGCGATCCGCCAACCTGGTTGGTGAGCTGCGAATTAGCTCACCCTTTGCTCCAGAATCTAGGTCAAATGGAACAGCCCACTAGGCGATCATAACGCAGAAGAGCGACTCACCCAACCCTTTGGGCGATCATGAAGTCCTATCGCCAAAAGGCCCCTCAAACAACAAGGTTTCTTTCACTCCTTGCTAGTATAGGTCCTTACTTGCATCCTAGACTTCTTCCTTGCTAAATTAAGGTCTAAAAAAGCCTAGACATTCACTCAAGGGTACACTATCCCACACGATGAGGCTCTAGTTCCACCAATCATTTTACGAGTCGTTATATTATACCTTACTTAGGAACATTCATCCTCGAATGACACTTAAAACACATTAAGGGTTAACGACTCAAGACTAGCAGCCCATCATGCATGTCATACGCCCAAAAGCACACAACCATGGAGGAAAACTTCAACTCCAAGCTAAATATTCTCAATGCAACACAAGAGAGTAGGAACTACATCTACCAACCCAAAGTGCATCAAATTCTATATCTGCTCTTTTTAAAGTAAGAACTTCCATTTCCTAGTTAAGACATGCTCATCACATACTCATGGAGCCTAAATGCCCATTACTTCTCGAAAATCATTCATTCATTAAGGAAATATTTCCACTCCAAAACTAGGGGGTGCTCATACACAACTCATGAAGTTTATGTGCAAGACTACAAAAGAACAACAACATGAGAGAAAGAACAATGCATATAATACATCTATAACAAGACCTAGGCATTTTCATGAATCATGCATGTAAGGATATTCATGGCAACACATAAAGCACACAATAACCCTACTAGAGAGGCACACTATCCCCAACTTGGGAGTAAGCCTACTCAGCTTTTCTAAACATCATACATACTAAAAATAACTTCAAAATGCAACATACCAAGTCATAAAAGACAAGAAATATGGAAATTTAATAAAAGCATGAAACACATACCGGAAGGGACATGAGGAGATCACTCTTCATCTTCTCTAGATTGGAGAGCATTAAACCTATGATCATTTGGGAGTATTAGACTAGGTCTCCCTACCTTTTGCCCTAAGGATTGGACAATCTCTCTTCTTGTGACCCTTACTACCACAACCATAACACCCCTCATTTCCGGCTAGACACTCAGCATAATGCTTTCTTCCACACTTGAGCAAGTAGGCTTAAGCAACATGGATTCACTATTACTCCCTCTTAGAGGTTTAAGTTTAGACACCCTCTCTTGGTTGGAAAGTTTTTGGTGGGTCCTAGGTTGATCATATCCCTCGGAGCTAGAATTGAAGAAATCCCATCATCGGTTCTAGGTCTCTTAACTTCGCTATCTTTCTTCCTAAGCCTTGACTCTTCAACTTGTTGAGTATAAACCATCAACCTTGAGATATCCATGTTGTCATGCAGCATTTCCGCACGGCACTATTCTTCAATAGCATCGCACACACCGATAACAAATTGACTAATCTCATCCCTTGGATTAGAAACCAAAGAGAGGGCATATTTGGACAACTTAGTGAATTTCAAAGAGTATTCTTGGACACTCATACCTCCTTGCCGAATGTTGATGAACACCTCAAATTTGGCTTCCGTCTTCTCACAGGGGAAGAACCTATCAAGAAAAGCCTTCTTGAATACTTCCCAATTTATGGGACCCGGTCTTATAAGTCTGTTGTCCTTCCATTAGGTGTACCACACTTGGGACACATCTTTCAATTGATACCCGGCAAACTCGGCTTTATCAATAGAGGTAACCCCTATAGCCTCCACTATCTTATAGACCTCCTCCAAAAACTCTTATGGGTCTTCATTTATTTTGGAACCCAAGAAGATATGAGGGTTCATCCTAGTCAAATCTCTCAACCGTGAGGCCATAGTACTCACATTGGGCTCTACCCGGGGCCTAACTTCTCGGTTAGCTTGAGCCGTTAGGGCTTGAGCTTGAGTGGTGACGGCTTAAGGTTGAACCGTCATGAGTTGGGTCAAAGTTTAAAAATCCGCCCTTATCTCCTCATTAGTGATCACCCGTTCATCATTAGGAACTTGAGGAGGAACTTGGAGCGGAACCTCTTCCTCCTCATCACCTTCGTCATTTCTCCTAACATTAGCCCTAGTATTAGCCATAACCTGAAAAACCATACGGTAAAGGTTAGGAGAGAGAGCTACTAGATCTAAACTCTATAGCACGACATAGAGAATGAAGAAATAAAGTTTTCCTAACGTACTATAGCCTCTCACTCATAGATGTGTCGCGACTCACACTGATGAACAAGACTCTACTAGACGTAGTTTGAGACATCCTAAAATTTATCCCAAAACCTTATGCTTTGATTCCAAGTTTGTCACGTTCCAGGGGTACCCCCTAGACGTAACATGGGGTAGTTGACCCCCAAGGGGTCACATACAAGCCCTTAGCATATGCTTAACATATGATAATTGAAAATACGGGAAAATTGAAAATTTCTTTCGATCCATACAATCGAATACATTTTCATAAACAAGCGGAAGTCTATACTAAACCTTTGTCCCAAATCATCTATTTAAAACTCATGAATAAAACTCTTGGGACACAACCCATACAAAGTCTAAAATATAAAGAAAAGACAAGGGAAATATAGGTTCGTCCTCGAATCTATGAGGACTTACTAGATCTTCAATTCTTTTTGCCACTTAGAAACCTAGCCTGCAAACAACTCAATCTCCTCAACTCTACATTTGATTAGAATGTAGGCATTATGCGTTAGTACAAAATGTACCAAGTATGAAAGCAAGCACAATATCATAAGAGAATCTCAAATGGTTAGTCAACATAAGATATAAGTATAAGAGATAATAATAGAATCATCATAGTCATAGCCAAAATCTCCAATATAAGCATCATATGAACACAAGTCAACATGAGACATAGTTAATGAGCATAAGAGATAAATCATCACAATATAAGTACAATTGACTCTTAGTCATCAATACCATAATAGAACCATTCTCAAGTAACCTCAAAAGCATACAAGTGCAAAGCATGAATAGCATCCCATAATACTACCCAAGCCAAGTATCCCTTTTGGTCATCCTAACCATGGTCTATAGGCATAGTTAAGTCTTAAACATTCTTTACCATAAGGTCACCACACTCCTCAGTAACCTCAAAGCACACTTGTGCAATGTATGAAAGGCATCCCTTAATACCCTCCATACTAAGCATAACCTTGAAGTCATCCTAGTCATATTCACCCTCCTTTGGCATCACTATTGGCTTACTTTATGTAAATGAAGGAATTATAAACTCAACCGTATCTTGGAAGGAATCTATAGCTACAATCCATCAAGCATCACTCATGTAAGACAACACTCATAAGGTAACCCTTAGTCAAACTTGTGCAGGGCATGAGTAATATCCCATACTACTACTCATACTAAGTACTTCTTTAGGTCCTCATACTCATGTTTCCTAACTTAGAGACTAGCCCTCTTTTTAAAGCATGGAACACTAGGAGATACTTTACTAGGTATATCTTAGTCCCTTCTTGTTTGAACCCCAAGAGATACTATTCTATGTACAACTTAGTTAATCATATTGGAACTTCTAGGAAATGCTACTTAAAGGATAATCTAAGTTCATTAAACTTGAACTCTTGGAGATGCTACTTAAAGCATGTTGTTAGTTCATTATAAGGTTGGACCTTACGAGATACTTCTTTTAGCATGTCTAGGTTCTTTATTATTATTATGGACTCTATGAGGCCATACTCTAGGACATCTAAGTCCATATATACTTTGAACATTATGAGGTCTTTTACTAACTTGTACTAGTCCCTCATTACTTACAACCCTAGTATATACTATATCATGTACATCTTAGTTCATTAAGCTTGAACTCTAGAAGACACTACTTAAAGCATAATCTTAGTTCATTTAGTTTTGTCTCTAGGAGAAGCCCTTTCAAGCATAATCTTAGACCATTATTTGCATTGGACCCTAGGAGATGCTACTTTAGGCATAATCTTGTCCCATGAGGTTTGTACTCTAAAAGATGCTATATTTAGCACAATCTTAGTTCACTACCAATCTTGTTTAATTAGGATATAGCCTTAACTAACATGAGAACATATGATCTCTCATGATGTTACCCATACCATCAAGGGTTGGTCCACTTGCCAAAGTGGAACCGGTTTGTTAGCTTAGCTGGATTCACTAGCTAACTTCCTACAGGGTATGTAGTTATGAAATACACAGATTGCTACTAGAAACACAAACTACACTAGGTGAGGCTTCCATCTCATGAGACACACATTGTGAAATAAATACTCTTCTATGTGAGAGATCCTGTGTGGGAAGTCCAAACTATGCTAGGTGGGAACCTCTATCTCATTTCAATATCCTCTCGATGCTAGGCAGAAATCCCTCATGATAATCATTAAGTCTCTACTTGGACACAAGTAAATGGAAAGGTGTTCTTGACCAACAACCCATCCAAATACCTCTTTTAGACCAGGTGTGACCAACTATCATAATGCATGACCTAGGTATAAAGGCTATCTAGACTTAGGTTCAATTAGTTAGGAGAAGTCCTTCAACCCGAGAACCATTACTATGTGAGAAGTCTTTCATGTTAAGTTCATATCTATACCTAGCATCATCTCTAGAATTCTTTATTAGAAAAGTATATCATTATGACCTAAGTGATTCTATCACTTCCTACCATCTATGATTCATAAGGTGATAAAGAGTGACCATACCTTAATTATTGAAGACCCATGAAATTGAAGAAGAAATCAGTTGAAAACCCATCTTTTAGCTTGAGTTTCATCAAGGTCTTCAATGGGGTTTTTGAGAGAATCTATTTTGAGAGGGACGGGTGAATTTGAAGAATGGGGTCTAATTTTAGGTTTTGGGGTTTTAACCAAATTAAAATACCCTAAAATAGGTAGAATAACCGTTTATAATAAATCGCCAAAGTACCCAAACTACCCCTCACTTAGTTGGACCTTTTTAAACAACTCAAACTTGAGTTTTATTTTCGCAAATTTCGTCGGGAAACAAGTTGGCGACGCGGAGGTCTTCCCACATGTTTTCTGGAAATTAAATTTGAGACAGTAGAGTCCGCGACGTGGACCAAACATTTGCCCCTTGGTGGAGCTAGTCCGCGACGTGGACATGCTCCCTCCAAGCACAACTTCAGGCTGCCTTGGCAGCTTGCTTGGCCAAGGTTGGGGTCCTCCTCGGGGACCCTTAGGGTGGCCCCCCGGGGCATCATATCCAAACTTTTTGACCCTAAAAACATTTATTAAGACACTAGGGTCACCTCCACCGATTTTAGATTCCAAACAATACAGAAAAACATGAACAACATACTAGAACACACTAACACGTAAAAGACTAGTTTCCGAACGTCTTGGTCGTCCCTTGACGTTTGACTTCCAAACACTTTAATGCTGACTAAAAAGGCTATTCTTCATTATTTTAACAAGTTATTAATGCATAAAACTCATGTGAGTCTCTACTTTATCCTACTTCATTTTCAGGGTCGTTACAATATCCCCCACTTAGGAACATTCTTCCTCGAATGACACTGAATACACTTCTGAGGACTCAATGACCCAACTAGCAGCTCACAATACACTACATACAACATCTACATAAGAGCACACATCAAGGAGGAACATCAACTCCACATAAAAGGCTCAAAACAACTTTTGTGCAATTCAAGAAAGTAGCAACACCTCTACCAACTCCTTATGCATCAACTTTATTATTTCCCTATTTCATTGGAGGAACTTCCTTCTCCAAATCATCACTATGCTTAAAACTCTTTACTTCTCATAAGTATAGGAGGAACTGCCTTCTCTATATTCAATGAGCATCAACATATATATTAAGCAATCAACAAGACATTTCTTTAACAAGACAACATCAAGCATGCTCATTACAACTCTCATGAAGTTAACATCACACAACATCTATGGGTGCAATTTCAACCATGAGAAACAAAGTTCGTGAAAACTCAAAATACAACTTAAGCATGAATTTTTTTCACAAAAATATGCACATACAAGCGAATCATGTCATAATCATCATTCTCATTTCAAACACCAAAGAAACACAACATGCAACTATCTCATTAAAGAACATTATGCAACTTTATCATAAGAAATCATTTAACCATGCACTTCAAATCAACGCATGCAACACAAGCAAGTAGAAACTTTATTCACCGACTCATAATGCATCAACCACATAGGCCTTTCTCATGTTCATAGGAGGAACTACCTTCTCCTAAGCATGACATGATATTTACCTCTTTTATATCATCATAGGGTCCATTATGCAATGCCTTTCAAGTGCACACATAGACATGGTCAACATTTCCACTCAAGAGGCAATTAAGCAATTCATACTAGTTGCACCCTAACATGAGGATTATAGATCATCTACTAGTCTTATCATTTAATCATCATACTATCAAGAACATACATCGCATTACCATGTTTAGTTATGTTCAAGGAGGGACTACCTTCTCCTAGTCACAACATACACACATGGCATCATAAAACTCATAAGCAAGCATTACACAAAGGTCAATTCTTTTGAGAAATTCTCAACTTCTAACCTAAGCATGTTGATACTCTCTTCCTCATGAAGTCAAGAGTGCATTCACCATATAAAGATGCATATTGACATGAGAAACATGAATTTTATTACTAAAATTCCATTTTTATGTAATAAGAATCCTTCAAAACATGCATAACATAGTGTCTTCTAGGACATGCATAACATACGGAGATCATGCAACTCATAATCATATGCAAGACTCCAAAACATGAACAAGCTACTAGGAACTCTTTGGTCTCAAGCTTGAATAAGAATAGAAGGAAAAGATAAGGATATCAACAACCTTACTACTCACTCATAATCCCCCACTTAGGGTAAACCCATCTAAGAGCACATTAAAGTAACCAAGAGAACTATCACT
>NW_006238969.1:1150911-1153160 GCF_000226075.1 Solanum tuberosum | reverse complement strand
AAAGTTCGTGAAAACTCAAAATACAACTTAAGCATGAATTTTTTTCACAAAAATATGCACATACAAGGAAATCATGTCATAATCATCATTCTCATTTCAAACACCAAAGAAACACAACATGCAACTTCTCATTAATGCACGTTATGCAACTTTATCATAAAAAATCATTTAAGCATGCACTTCAAATCAACTCATGCAACACAAGCAAGTAGAAACTTTATTCACCGACTCATAATGCATCAACCACATAGGCCTTTCTCATGTTCATAGGAGGAACTACCTTCTCCTAATCATGACATGATATCATGATATTTACACCTTTTATATCATCATAGGGTCCAATATGCAATGACTTTCAAATGCACACATAGATAGGATCACCATTTCCACTCATGAGGCAATTAAGCAATTCATACTCGTTGCACCCTAATATGAGGATTATAGATCATCTACTAGTCTTATCATTTAATCATCATACTATCAAGAACATACATGTCATTACCATGTTTAGTTATGTTCAAGGAGGGACTACCTTCTCCTAGTCACAACATACACACATGGCATCATAAACTCATAAGCAAGTATTACACAAAGGTCAATTCATTTAAGGAGAATTTCTCAACTTCTAACCTAAGCATGCTCATACTCTCTTCCTCATGAAGTCAAGAGTGCATTCACCATATAAAGATGCATATGGACATGAGAAACGTGAATTTTATTACTAAAATTCCATTTTTATGTAATAAGAATCCTTCAAAACATGCATAACATAGTGTCTTCTAGGACATGCATAACATACGGAGATCATGCAACTCATAATCATATGCAAGACTCCAAAACATGAACAAGCTATTAGGAACTCTTTGGTCTCAAGCTTGAATAAGAATAGAAGGAAAGATAAGGATATCAACAACCTTACTACTCACTCATAATCCCCCACTTAGGGTAAACCCATCTAAGAGCACATTAAAGTAACCAAGAGAACTATCGCTTACCAATTAAGCACAATGTCCCCCTCTTGGGATCAAGTTATGCAAATTCCTTTAATCATTATCTCCTTCATCTCTAAAGTAGGAACCATTCTCCACTAAATCTTCACTATACTCCCTTAGGTGAGGATTTCAAGAATCTAAACAAATGAGTATCTATACCACTCCACTTCATATCTATCACCCAAAGTGGTTCTCAACATGGAGAACTCAAGGAATATCAATGTAGAAATATTAAGGGAGCCAAAAATCTTACCATCTAGGCACATTATCCCCCACTTGGGGTGAGCTTAATCAACTTTTTATCACACCATACCCTTATCATCACCTTTGGTGTAACTTTCTGCTCAACCATGCCTAGGTATTATCTAAACACCCTCTTAAATGACCATACTTAAGATCAACCTTACAAGACAACTATCCTCTTTAAAGTTAGTCAACATCTATTCTCTTATCCTTCCCATGAACTAAGGGGTACATGTAACTCTCCAAGTTAAGCTTAGAGCAAAACACTATCGCAACTCATGGAACAAAGCCCCTTTTTCCGCTCTTAGGGAAAGCCTACACAAGAACTCTGATTCACATAAGGACAACCATGAAGCATCACTCCTAAGAAAAGGCAACTTTCAACTAACACTAGTTACCACATTCCTTCAAAACTCCTCAAATCTTCACCATGACTTTCTACTATCATTACCCATCACCATAAAGCAACTCATCATGCTAAAAAGGATTTCATTCTTACCATAACGACTCTTACCATACGAGAAGTACACCACCATACAACATTTTCAATGTAATGTTCCCAACCTCATAGGTCACACATAGCCATGATTGTCATCACATTACGATTTCCAAATCTACCTTCATATATATACTCATATAGTCACCACATCATAATAAACATTAAAACTCACCTTTTTTTCCCTCGATCCTTTCAACATCACCCCTTCCAAGTAATCACATCTAGAAGACCACCGGACAAGGTAAAATAAGAGAGAGCGATCATAGGGAGTTAAGCTCTACGGCACGACACAAGAGTAAGAAATAAAGTGAAACTTCTATCGTCCTATAGGCTCTCGCTAATAGATGTGTCGCGACTCACACCGATGAACAAGACTCTACTAGACGTGGCTCATGAGACGTTGAATCGTAAGACCATTTTCATTACCTTATGCTCTGATACCAAGTTTGAAACGACCCGGGAGCACCCATTAGCCGTTACCGGCGTATTCGACCTCTCGAAGGTCTTATACAAGC